>NC_134489.1:114001755-114289255 GCF_040206685.1 Ascaphus truei | reverse complement strand
GTGTGCCTGCCTGCTGTGTGCCTGCCTGTGTGCCTGCTGTGTGCCTGCCTGTGTGCCTGCCTGTGTGCCTGCGTGTCTGCCTGTGTGCCTCCCTGTGTGCCTACATGCATGCCTGTGTGCCTGCCTGTGTGCCTGCCTGTGTGCCTGCCTGCATGCTGCTGTGTGCCTGCCTGTGTGCCTGCCTGTGTGCCTGCCTGCCTGCCTGTGTGCCTGCCTGCTGTGTGCCTGCATGCTGCTGTGTGCCTGCCTGTGTGCCTGCCTGCTGTGTGCCTGCCTGTGTGCCTGCCTGTGTGCCTGCCTGCATGCTGCTGTGTGCCTGCCTGTGTGCCTATGTGCCTGCCTGTGTGCCTGCCTGTGTGCCTGCCTGTGTGCCTGCTGTGTGCCTGCTGTGTGCCTGCCTGTGTGCCTGCCTGTGTGCCTGCCTGCCTGCCTGTGTGCCTGTGTGCCTGCCTGTGTGCCTGCCTGTGTGCCTGTGTGCCTGCCTATGTGCCTGCCTGTGTGCCTGCCTGCCTGCCTGCTGTGTGCCTGCCTGTGTGCCTGCCTGTGTGCCTGTGTGCCTGCCTGCCGTGTGCCTGCCTGTGTGCCTGCCTGTGTGCCTGCTGTGTGCCTGCCTGTGTGCCTGCCTGCCTGTGTGCCTGCCTGCCTGTGTGCCTGCCTGCCTGTGTGCCTGCCTGCCTGCTGTGTGCCTGCCTGTGTGCCTGCCTGTGTGCCTGCCTGCCTGCCTGTGTGCCTGCCTGTGTGCCTGCCTGCCTGCCTGTGTGCCTGCCTGTGTGCCTGCCTGCCTGTGTGCCTGCCTGCCTGCTGTGTGCCTGCCTGTGTGCCTGCCTGTGTGCCTGCCTGTGTGCCTGCCTGTGTGCCCGTGTGCCCGTGTGCCTGCTGTGTGCCTGCTGTGTGCCTGCCTGTGTGCCTGCCTGTGTGCCTGCCTGTGTGCCTGCTGTGTGCCTGCCTGTGTGCCTGCCTGCCGTGTGCCTGCCTGCCTGCCGTGTGCCTGCCTGTGTGCCTGCCTGTGTGCCTGCCTGTGTGCCTGCCTGTGTGCCTGCCTGTGTGCCTGCTGTGTGCCTGCCTGTGTGCCTGCCTGCCTGTGTGCCTGCCTGCCTGCTGTGTGCCTGCCTGCCTGCTGTGTGCCTGCCTGTGTGCCTGCCTGTGTGCCTGCCTGTGTGCCTGCCTGCCTGCCTGTGTGCCTGCCTGTGTGCCTGCCTGCCTGTGTGCCTGCCTGCCTGCTGTGTGCCTGCCTGTGTGCCTGCCTGTGTGCCTGCCTGTGTGCCTGCCTGTGTGCCCGTGTGCCTGCTGTGTGCCTGCCTGTGTGCCTGCCTGTGTGCCTGCTGTGTGCCTGCCTGTGTGCCTGCCTGTGTGCCTGCCTGTGTGCCTGCCTGTGTGCCTGCCTGTGTCTGTATGGCCCGCGAACGATGTTATAAATATCCAAATGGCCCTTGGCAGATAAAGGGTTCCCCCCCCCCGCCCCTGCTATAGGGTAACAGATCCTTATGTAAAAAGAGATAAAAAGAGATTGCTATAGCAGCCTATAACGCAAAGTATAACCTGTGACCAATAGCGTCCGGAACAGGGCAAACACCAAAGTGTGGGAGAATAACTAAAGCGTTACTGTGACACATAATCGTGATCTAAATATGATATTAAGATAAAAACACCGACTTTGTCACGCACACACACATATATAATCAAAAACAAATTCTCAATACCGTTCTGTGGCTAACTAAATGCTTTTATTTGTGCGAGCTTTCAAGTTGCACTGATCTCTTCCGGCGGTGTTACGCTGATCTCTTCTTCCGGCGGTGTTACGCTGATCTCTTCTTCCGGCGGTGTTACGCTGATCTCTTCTTCCGGCGGTGTTACGCTGATCTCTTCTTCCGGCGGTGTTACGCTGATCTCTTCTTCCGGCGGTGTTACGCTGATCTCTTCTTCCGGCGGTGTTACGCTGATCTCTTCTTCCGGCGGTGTTACGCTGATCTCTTCTTCCGGCGGTGTTACGCTGATCTCTTCTTCCGGCGGTGTTACGCTGATCTCTTCTTCCGGCGGTGTTACGCTGATCTCTTCTTCCGGCGGTGTTACGCTGATCTCTTCTTCCGGCGGTGTTACGCTGATCTCTTCTTCCGGCGGTGTTACGCTGATCTCTTCTTCCGGCGGTGTTACGCTGATCTCTTCTTCCGGCGGTGTTACACTGATCTCTTCTTCCGGCGGTGTTACACTGATCTCTTCTTCCGGCGGTGTTACGCTGATCTCTTCTTCCGGCGGTGTTACGCTGATCTCTTCTTCCCGTGGTGTTACGCTGATCTCTTCTTCCCGCGGTGTTACGCTGATCTCTTCTTCCCGCGGTGTTACGCTGATCTCTTCTTCCGGCGGTGTTACGCTGATCTCTTCTTCCGGCGGTGTTACGCTGATCTCTTCTTCCGGCGGTGTTACGCTGATGTCTTCTTCCGGCGGTGTTACGCTGATCTCTTCTTCCGGCGGTGTTACGCTGATCTCTTCTTCCGGCGGTGTTACGCTGATCTCTTCTTCCGGCGGTTTTACGCTGATCTCTTCTTCCGGCGGTGTTACGCTGATCTCTTCTTCCGGCGGTGTTACGCTGATCTCTTCTTCCGGCGGTGTTACGCTGATCTCTTCTTCCGGCGGTGTTACGCTGATCTCTTCTTCCGGCGGTGTTACTCTGATCTCTTCTTCCGGCGGTGTTACGCTGATCTCTTCTTCCGGCGGTGTTACACTGATCTCTTCTTCCTGCGGTGTTACGCTGATCTCTTCTTCCGGCGGTGTTACACTGATCTCTTCTTCTGGCGGTGTTACACTGATCTCTTCTTCCGGCGGTGTTACGCTGATCTCTTCTTCCCGCGGTGTTACGCTGATCTCTTCTTCAGGCTGTGTTACGCTGATCTCTTCTTCCCGCGGTGTTACGCTGATCTCTTCTTCTGGCGGTGTTACGCTGATCTCTTCTTCCGGCGGTGTTACGCTGATCTCTTCTTCCGGCGGTGTTACGCTGATCTCTTCTTCCCGCGGTGTTACGCTGATCTCTTCTTCCGGCGGTGTTACGCTGATCTCTTCTTCCGGCGGTGTTACGCTGATCTCTTCTTCCGGCGGTGTTACACTGATCTCTTCTTCCGGCGGTGTTACGCTGATCTCTTCTTCCGGCGGTATTACGCTGATCTCTTCTTCCGGCGGTGTTACGCTGATCTCTTCTTCCGGCGGTGTTACGCTGATCTCTTCTTCCGGCGGTGTTACGCTGATCTCTTCTTCCGGCGGTGTTACGCTGATCTCTTCTTCCGGCGGTGTTACGCTGATCTCTTCTTTCGGTGGTGTTACACTGATCTCTTCTTCCGGCGGTGTTACACTGATCTCTTCTTCCGGCGGTGTTACACTGATCTCTTCTTCCGGCGGTGTTACGCTGATCTCTTCTTCCCGCGGTGTTACACTGATCTCTTCTTCAGGCTGTGTTACGCTGATCTCTTCTTCCCGCGGTGTTACGCTGATCTCTTCTTCTGGCGGTGTTACGCTGATCTCTTCTTCTGGCGGTGTTACGCTGATCTCTTCTTCCCGCATTGTTACGCTGATCTCTTCTTCCGGCGGTGTTACGCTGATCTCTTCTTCCGGCGGTGTTACGCTGATCTCTTCTTCCGGCGGTGTTACGCTGATCTCTTCTTCCGGCGGTGTTATGCTGATCTCTTCTTCCGGCGGTGTTACGCTGATCTCTTCTTCCCGCGGTGTTACACTGATCTCTTCTTCAGGCTGTGTTACGCTGATCTCTTCTTCCCGCGGTGTTACGCTGATCTCTTCTTCTGGCGGTGTTACGCTGATCTCTTCTTCTGGCGGTGTTACGCTGATCTCTTCTTCCCGCATTGTTACGCTGATCTCTTCTTCCGGCGGTGTTACGCTGATCTCTTCTTCCGGCGGTGTTACGCTGATCTCTTCTTCCGGCGGTGTTACGCTGATCTCTTCTTCCGGCGGTGTTATGCTGATCTCTTCTTCCGGCGGTGTTACGCTGATCTCTTCTTCCGGCGGTGTTACGCTGATCTCTTCTTCCTGCGGTGTTACGCTGATCTCTTCTTCCGGCGGTGTTACGCTGATCTCTTCTTCCGGCGGTGTTACGCTGATCTCTTCTTCCCGCGGTGTTACGCTGATCTCTTCTTCCCGCGGTGTTACGCTAATCTCTTCTTCCCGCGGTGTAACGCTGATCTCTTCTTCCAGCGGTGTTACGCTGATCTCTTCTTCCCGCGGTGTTACGCTGATCTCTTCTTCCCGCGGTGTTACGCTAATCTCTTCTTCCCGCGGTGTTACGCTGATCTCTTCTTCCCGCGGTGTTACGCTGATCTCTTCTTCCAGCGGTGTTACGCTGATCTCTTCTTCCGGCGGTGTTACGCTGATCTTTTCTTCCGGCGGTGTTACGCTGATCTCTTCTTCCGGCGGTGTTACGCTGATCTCTTCTTCCTGCGGTGTTACGCTGATCTCTTCTTCCGGCGGTGTTACGCTGATCTCTTCTTCCGGCGGTGTTACACTGATCTCTTCTTCCGGAGGTGTTACACTGATCTCTTCTTCCGGAGGTGTTACACTGATCTCTTCTTCCGGCGATGTTACACTGATCTCTTCTTCCGGCGGTGTTACGCTGATCTCTTCTTCCGGCGATGTTACACTGATCTCTTCTTCCGGCGGTGTTACACTGATCTCTTATTCCGGCGGTGTTACGCTGATCTCTTCTTCCGCCGGTGTTACGCTGATCTCTTCTTCCGCCGGTGTTACATTGAATAAAGCAGGCAAGGGGTTTTACTTTAAAACAGCCGGGAATGTCATCTGCGGATGAAACCTATCCCTCCCCCCTGTGCATTATGCGATTTATGACTTTAGGTGTTAAATGGTCCCTAAATGTTTGTGATGTAAGAGTAGTTGTGTTAATACACATTTATAAAGCGCCCACAGTGTATACAGTGCTTTACAAGAGGTGTGTGTGGAGGGGGAGTGTATACTAATAGTTTTGGTGGGTGTTGAAATGTAAGAGGGTATTGCATTAATATAAATGTGTATGGATACTACAGTTAGGCCCGGAAATAATTGGACACTGACACAATTTTCATAATTTTGGCTCTGTACGCCACCACAATGGATTTGAAATGAAACAACCGAGATGCAATAGAAGTGCAGACTTTCAGCTTTAATTCAAGGGGTTGGACAAAAATATCGTATGAAACGTTTAGGAATTTAGCAACCATTTTCATACACAGTCCCCTTATTTCAGGGGCTCAAATGTAATTGGACAAATTAACACAATCATAAATAAAATGTTCATTTTTAATACTTTGTCGAGAATCCTTTGCAGGCAATGACTGCTTGAAGTCTGGAACGCATGGACATCACCGAACGCTGGGTTTCCTCCTTTGTGATGCTTTTCCAGGCCTTTACTGCAGCTGTCTTCAGTTGTTTGTTCGTGGGTCTTTCTGCCTTAAGTTTTGTCTCCAGCAAGTGAAATGAATGCTCGATCGGGTTGAGATCAGGTGATTGACTCGGCCATTGCAGAATATTCCTCTTCTTTGCCTTAAACAACTCCTGGGTTGCTTTCGCAGTATGTTTTGGGTCATTGTCCATCTGTAAAGTGAAGCGCCGTCCAATCAACTTCACTGAATTTGGCTGAATCTGAGCAGACAATATATCCCTATACACTTCAGAATCCATCCGGCTGCTTCTGTCTTTTGTCACATCATCAATAAACACTAGTGACCCAGTGCCATTGTAAGCCATGCATGCCCATGCCATCACACTGCCTCCACCGTGTTTTACAGATGATGTGGTATGCTTCGGATCATGAGCCATTCCAAGCCTTCTCCATACTTTTTTCTTCCCATCATTCTGGTACAGGTTGATCTTGGTTTCATCTGTCCAAAGAATGCTGTTCCAGAACTGGGCTGGCTTTTTAAGATATAGTTTGGCAAAGTCTAATCTGGCCTTTCTATTCTTGAGGCTTATGAATGGTTTGCACCTTGTGGTGAACCCTCTGTATTTGCTCTCGTGAAGTCTTCTCTTTATGGTAGACTTGGATAATGATATGCCTACTTCCTGGAGAGTGTTCTTCACTTGACTGGATGTTGTGAAGGGGTTTTTCTTTAGCATGGAAAGAATCCTACGATCATCCACCACTGTTGTTTTCCGTGGACGTCCAGGCCTTTTTGTGTTGCAGAGCTCACCAGTGCGTTCTTTTTTTCTCAGAATGTACCAAACTGTTGATTTGGCCGCTCCTAATGTTCCTGCTATCTCTCTGGTGGATTTTCTTTTTTTTTTGCAGCCTAAGGATGCCCTGTTTCACTTGCATTTAGAGCGCCTTTGACCGCATGTTGTGGGTTCACAGCAACAGCTTCCAAATGCAAATGCCACACCTGGAATCAACTCCAGACCTTTTACCTGCTTAATTGATGATGAAATAATGAAGGAATAGCCCACACCTGTCCATGAAACCGCTTTTGAGTCAATTGTCCAATTACTTTTGGTCCCTTGAAAAAGAGGGGGCTACATATTAAAGAGATGTCATTCCTAAACCCTTCCTCCAATTTGGATGTGAATACCCTCAAATTAAAGCTGATAGACTGCACTTTAAGCCCATATTCATTATTTAACTGTAACTTGAATTTATAACAAAATTTGTATCAGTGTCCAATTATTTCCAAACCTAAATGTATGTGGTCCCTATTGGTATATAGGGATAGAATTACATTGTATATTTGCATGTGTAAGAGACAGGTGTGTGTGCATTCATCTAGCACAGTATGTATAGACATGGGATTTAGCACATTTGGGAAGAGAGTTCTCTTGTGTCAGGGTAGTGACTCATGAAGCTGAGGTCTCGGTTTTCCAGAACAGTTGCATAAATTTGTATTCATGTAACCATCTCTCTTTTGGTGTTCTAAGATTACCTTTGAGTATGGCCACCTTCAGATAGTTCATCTTATGGCCAGAGTCAGAGTAATGTTCGCCGACAGGACCGTCTCTTGTTCCGCGTGTGATGCTGTGGTGATGCAGGTTCATTCTCTTGTTTAGACCCTGTCCCATCTCACCTATGTAGTAGCAGCCCCCTGGGCATTTCATGCACATAATGAGGTACACGACATTGCTGGAGGAACAGGTGAACCTTCCTCTGATTTTGGATTCCAGATTCCTGTGTAGTATTTGTATTGTGCTCGCTGTATGGAGCATTGCGCATGTTTTGAATCTTGCGCAGTTTCATGAGCCACTACACAAGAGAACTCTCTTCCCATAAGTGCTAAATATAGACATATAGATATACAGCTCGGCGTTCCCCTGTAATAACAGAATATATTACTAACTTAGTGTCACAGATATACAGCTCAGCGCTCCCCTGTAATAACAGAATATATCTCTAACTTAGTGTCACAGATATACAGCTCAGCGCTCCCCTGTAATAACAGAATATATCTGTAATTTAGTGTCACAGATATACAGCTCAGCGCTCCCCTGTAATAACAGAATATATCACTAACTTAGTGTCACAGATATACAGCTCAGCGCTCCCCTGTAATAACAGAGTATATCACTAACTTAGTGTCACAGATATACAGCTCAGCGCTCCCCTGTAATAACAGAATATATACCTAACTTAGTGTCACAGATATACAGCTCAGCGCTCCCCTGTAATAACAGAATATATCTGTAACTTAGTATCACAGATATACAGCTCAGCGCTCCCCTGTAATAACAGAATATATCTCTAACTTAGTGTCACAGATATGCAGCTCAGCGCTCCCCTGTAATAACAGAATATATCACTAACTTAGTGTCACAGATATACAGCTCTACGCTCCCCTGTAATAACAGAATATATACCTAACTTAGTGTCACAGATATACAGCTCAGTGCTCCCCTGTAATAACAGAATATATCTGTAACTTAGTGTCACAGATATACAGCTCAGCGCTCCCTGTAATAACAGAATATATCTGTAACTTAGTATCACAGATATACAGCTCAGCGCTCCCTGTAATAACAGAATATATCTGTAACTTAGTGTCACAGATATACAGCTCAGCGCTCCCCTGTAATAACAGAATATATCTGTAACTTAGTGACACAGATATACAGCTCAGCGCTCCCCTGTAATAACAGAATATATCTGTAACTTAGTGTCACAGATATACAGCTCAGCGCTCCCTGTAATAACAGAATATATCTCTAACTTAGTGTCACAGATATACAGCTCAGCGCTCCCCTGTAATAACAGAATATATCTGTAACTTAGTGTCACAGATATACAGCTCAGCGCTCCCCTGTAATAACAGAATATATCTGTAACTTAGTGTCACAGATATACAGCTCAGCGCTCCCCTGTAATAACAGAATATATCTGTAACTTAGTGTCACAGATATACAGCTCAGCGCTCCCCTGTATTAACAGAATATATCTGTAACTTAGTGTCACAGATATACAGCTCAGCGCTCCCTGTAATAACAGAATATATCTGTAACTTAGCGTCACAGATATACAGCTCAGCGCTCCCCTGTAATAACAGAATATATCTGTAACTTAGTGTCACAGATATACAGCTCAGCGCTCCCCTGTAATAACAGAATATATCTCTAACTTAGTGCCACAGATATACAGCTCAGCGCTCCCCTGTAATAACAGAATATATCACTAACTTAGCGTCACAGATATACAGCTCAGCGCTCCCCTGTAATAACAGAATATATCTGTAACTTAGTTTCACAGATATACAGCTCAGCGCTCCCCTGTAATAACAGAATATATCTGTAACTTAGTGTCACAGATATACAGCTCAGCGCTCCCCTGTAATAACAGAATATATCTGTAACTTAGTGTCACAGATATACAGCTCAGCGCTCCCCTGTAAAAACAGAATATATCTGTAACTTAGTGTCACAGATATACAGCTCAGCGCTCCCCTGTAATAACAGAATATATCTGTAACTTAGTGTCACAGATATACAGCTCAGCGCTCCCCTGTAATAACAGAATATATCTGTAACTTAGTGTCACAGATATACAGCTCAGCGCTCCCCTGTAATAACAGAATATGGGGCCTATGCAGAGAGCAGCGAATTTTCGAAATTCGCCATTTTTTGGAGATAATCGCGCAGAAAACAGCAGAAAATGGAGATTTCCGAAAAACGCGCCAATTTTTCTTTTCTATTTGTAAAACTCGCCTCGCGGCTGGCGAGAACCGCAATCTCGCCAGTTTAAAAAATATCCGTATGCAGAGAGGCGCGAACGGCATCTAGCGGCTGTTCTTGCCAATAAAATGGCGCGATTGTCTCCGTTTTGCCTCGCCAAAAAAAACTGCCGCTCGCGGCCATTGCAAAGGGGAAAAAAAAGGCGCGAATTTGTTTTAACACATTTCTGAAGCGCGCATCTCGCCAATTTAAACTCGCCACACGCATCCATGTTAAACATAGCAGAATTCGCACTTTTCTGCATATGGAGATTAAAACTCTCCAAAAAAGCTACTTTTTAATAAATTCGCCAATTTTAAAATTCGCTGCTCTCTGCATAGGCCCCTATATCTCTAACTTAGTGTCACAGATATACAGCTCAGCGCTCCCCTGTAATAACAGAATATATCTCTAACTTAGTGTCACAGATATACAGCTCAGCGCTCCCTGTAATAACAGAATATATCACTAACTTAGTGTCACAGATATACAGCTCAGCGCTCCCCTGTAATAACAGAATATATCACTAACTTAGTGTCACAGATATACAGCTCAGCGCTCCCCTGTAATAACAGAATATATCTGTAACTTAGTGTCACAGATATACAGCTCAGCGCTCCCTGTAATAACAGAATATATCTGTAACTTAGTATCACAGATATACAGCTCAGCGGCGCTCCCCTGTAATAACAAAATATATCTGTAACTTAGTGTCACAGATATACAGCTCAGCGCTCCCTGTAATAACAGAATATATCTGTAACTTAGTGTCACAGATATACAGCTCAGCGCTCCCCTGTAATAACAGAATATATCTCTAACTTAGTGTCACAGATATACAGCTCAGCGCTCCCTGTAATAACAGAATATATCTGTAACTTAGTGTCACAGATATACAGCTCAGCGCTCCCCTGTAATAACAGAATATATCTCTAACTTAGCGTCACAGATATACAGCTCAGCGCTCCCCTGTAATAACAGAATATATCTGTAACTTAGTGTCACAGATATACAGCTCAGCGCTCCCCTGTAATAACAGAATATATCCCTAACTTAGTGTCACAGATATACAGCTCAGCGCTCCCCTGTAATAACAGAATATATCTCTAACTTAGTGTCACAGATATACAGCTCAGCGCTCCCCTGTAATAACAGAATATATCACTAACTTAGTGTCACAGATATACAGCTCAGCGCTTCCCTGTAATAACGGAATATATCTGTAACTTAGTGTCACAGATATACAGCTCAGCGTTCCCCTGTAATAACAGAATATATAACTAACTTAGTATCACAGATATACAGCTCAGCGCTCCCCTGTAATAACAGAATATATTACTAACTTAGTGTCACAGATATACAGCTCAGCGCTCCCCTGTAATAACAGAATTTATCTCTAACTTAGCGTCACAGATATACAGCTCAGCGCTCCCCTGTAATAACAGAATTTATCTCTAACTTAGCGTCACAGATATACAGCTCAGCGCTCCCCTGTAATAAGAGAATATATCACTAACTTAGTGTCACAGATATACAGCTCAGCGCTCCCTGTAATAACAGAATATATCTCTAACTTAGCGTCACAGATATACAGCTCAGCGCTCCCCTGTAATAACAGAATTTATCTCTAACTTAGCGTCACAGATATACAGCTCAGCGCTCCCCTGTAATAAGAGAATATATCACTAACTTAGTGTCACAGATATACAGCTCAGCGCTCCCTGTAATAACAGAATATATCTCTAACTTAGTGTCACAGATATACAGCTCAGCGCTCCCCTGTAATAACAGAATATATCACTAACTTAGTATCACAGATATACAGCTCAGCGCTCCCCTGTAATAACAGAATATGTCTGTAACTTAGTGTCACAGATATACAGCTCAGCGCTCCCCTGTAATAACAGAATATATCTCTAACTTAGTGTCACAGATATACAGCTCATCGCTCCCCTGTAATAACAGAATATATCTCTAACTTAGTGTCACAGATATACAGCTCAGCGCTCCCTGTAATAACAGAATATATCACTAACTTAGTGTCACAGATATACAGCTCAGCGCTCCCCTGTAATAACAGAATATATCACTAATTTAGTGTCACATATATACAGCTCAGCGCTCCCCTGTAATAACAGAATATATCTGTAACTTAGTGTCACAGATATACAGCTCAGCGCTCCCTGTAATAACAGAATATATCTCTAACTTAGTGTCACAGATATACAGCTCAGCGCTCCCCTGTAATAACAGAATATATCACTAACTTAGTATCACAGATATACAGCTCAGCGCTCCCCTGTAATAACAGAATATGTCTGTAACTTAGTGTCACAGATATACAGCTCAGCGCTCCCCTGTAATAACAGAATATATCTCTAACTTAGTGTCACAGATATACAGCTCATCGCTCCCCTGTAATAACAGAATATATCTCTAACTTAGTGTCACAGATATACAGCTCAGCGCTCCCTGTAATAACAGAATATATCACTAACTTAGTGTCACAGATATACAGCTCAGCGCTCCCCTGTAATAACAGAATATATCACTAATTTAGTGTCACATATATACAGCTCAGCGCTCCCCTGTAATAACAGAATATATCTGTAACTTAGTGTCACAGATATACAGCTCAGCGCTCCCTGTAATAACAGAATATATCACTAACTTAGTGTCACAGATATACAGCTCAGCGCTCCCCTGTAATAACAGAATATATCACTAATTTAGTGTCACATATATACAGCTCAGCGCTCCCCTGTAATAACAGAATATATCTGTAACTTAGTATCACAGATATACAGCTCGGCGCTCCCCTGTAAAAACAAAATATATCTGTAACTTAGTGTCACAGATATACAGCTCAGCGCTCCCTGTAATAACAGAATATATCTGTAACTTAGTGTCACAGATATACAGCTCAGCGCTCCCCTGTAATAACAGAATTTATCTGTAACTTAGTGTCACAGATATACAGCTCAGCGCTCCCCTGTAATAACAGAATATATCCCTAACTTAGTGCCACAGATATACAGCTCAGCGCTCCCCTGTAATAACAGAATATATCTCTAACTTAGTGTCACAGATATACAGCTCAGCGCTCCCTGTAATAACAGAATATATCACTAACTTAGTGTCACAGATATACAGCTCAGCGCTCCCCTGTAATAACAGAATATATCACTAACTTAGTGTCACAGATATACAGCTCAGCGCTCCCCTGTAATAACAGAATATATCTGTAACTTAGTGTCACAGATATACAGCTCAGCGCTCCCTGTAATAACAGAATATATCTGTAACTTAGTATCACAGATATACAGCTCAGCGCTCCCCTGTAATAACAAAATATATCTGTAACTTAGTGTCACAGATATACAGCTCAGCGCTCCCTGTAATAACAGAATATATCTGTAACTTAGTGTCACAGATATACAGCTCAGCGCTCCCCTGTAATAACAGAATATATCCCTAACTTAGTATCACAGATATACAGCTCAGCGCTCCCCTGTAATAACAGAATATATCTGTAACTTAGTGTCACAGATATACAGCTCAGCGCTCCCTGTAATAACAGAATATATCTGTAACTTAGTGTCACAGATATACAGCTCAGCGCTCCCTGTAATAACAGAATATATCTGTAACTTAGTGACACAGATATACAGCTCAGCGCTCCCCTGTAATAACAAAATATATCTGTAACTTAGTGTCACAGATATACAGCTCAGCGCTCCCTGTAATAACAGAATATATCTGTAACTTAGTGTCACAGATATACAGCTCAGCGCTCCCCTGTAATAACAGAATATATCCCTAACTTAGTATCACAGATATACAGCTCAGCGCTCCCTGTAATAACAGAATATATCTGTAACTTAGTGTCACAGATATACAGCTCAGCGCTCCCCTGTAATAACAGAATATATCTCTAACTTAGTGTCACAGATATACAGCTCAGCGCTCCCCTGTAATAAGAGAATATATCACTAACTTAGTGTCACAGATATACAGCTCAGCGCTCCCTGTAATAACAGAATATATCTCTAACTTAGTGTCACAGATATACAGCTCAGCGCTCCCCTGTAATAACAGAATATATCACTAACTTAGTATCACAGATATACAGCTCAGCGCTCCCCTGTAATAACAGAATATATCTGTAACTTAGTGTCACAGATATACAGCTCAGCGCTCCCCTGTAATAACAGAATATGGGGCCTATGCAGAGAGCAGCGAATTTTCGAAATTCGCCATTTTTTGGAGATAATCGCGCAGAAAACAGCAGAAAATGGAGATTTCCGAAAAACGCGCCAATTTTTCTTTTCTATTTGTAAAACTCGCCTCGCGGCTGGCGAGAACCGCAATCTCGCCAGTTTAAAAAATATCCGTATGCAGAGAGGCGCGAACGGCATCTAGCGGCTGTTCGCGCCAATAAAATGGCGCGATTGTCTCCGTTTTGCCTCGCCAAAAAAAACTGCCGCTCGCGGCCATTGCAAAGGGGAAAAAAAAGTCGCGAATTTGTTTTAACACATTTCTGAAGCGCGCATCTCGCCAATTTAAACTCGCCACACGCATCCATGTTAAACATAGCAGAATTCGCACTTTTCTGCATATGGAGATTAAAACTATCCAAAAAAGCTACTTTTTAATAAATTCGCCAATTTTAAAATTCGCTGCTCTCTGCATAGGCCCCTATATCTCTAACTTAGTGTCACAGATATACAGCTCAGCGCTCCCCTGTAATAACAGAATATATCTCTAACTTAGTGTCACAGATATACAGCTCAGCGCTCCCTGTAATAACAGAATATATCACTAACTTAGTGTCACAGATATACAGCTCAGCGCTCCCCTGTAATAACAGAATATATCACTAACTTAGTGTCACAGATATACAGCTCAGCGCTCCCCTGTAATAACAGAATATATCTCTAACTTAGTGTCACAGATATACAGCTCAGCGCTCCCCTGTAATAACAGAATATATCTCTAACTTAGTGTCACAGATATACAGCTCAGCGCTCCCCTGTAATAACAGAATATATCTCTAACTTAGTGTCACAGATACACAGCTCAGCGCTCCCCTGTAATAACAGAATATATCTGTAACTTAGTATCACAGATATACAGCTCAGCGCTCCCCTGTAATAACAGAATATATCTCTAACTTAGTATCACAGATATACAGCTCAGCGCTCCCTGTAATAACAGAATATATCACTAACTTAGTGTCACAGATATACAGCTCAGCGCTCCCCTTTAATAACAGAATATATCACTAACTTAGTGTCACAGATATACAGCTCAGCGCTCCCCTGTAATAACAGAATATATCTGTAACTTAGTGTCACAGATATACAGCTCAGCGCTCCCCTGTAATAACAGAATATATCTCTAACTTAGTGTCACAGATATACAGCTCAGCGCTCCCCTGTAATAACAGAATATATCTCTAACTTAGTGTCACAGATATACAGCTCAGCGCTCCCCTGTAATAACAGAATATATCTGTAACTTAGTATCACAGATATACAGCTCAGCGCTCCCTGTAATAACAGAATATATCTGTAACTTAGTATCACAGATATACAGCTCAGCGCTCCCCTGTAATAACAAAATATATCTGTAACTTAGTGTCACAGATATACAGCTCAGCGCTCCCCTGTAATAACAGAATATATCTGTAACTTAGTGTCACAGATATACAGCTCAGCGCTCCCCTGTAATAACAGAATATATCTCTAACTTAGCGTCACAGATATACAGCTCAGCGCTCCCCTGTAATAACAGAATATATCTGTAACTTAGTGTCACAGATATACAGCTCAGCGCTCCCCTGTAATAACAGAATATATCCCTAACTTAGTGTCACAGATATACAGCTCAGCGCTCCCCTGTAATAACAGAATATATCTCTAACTTAGTGTCACAGATATACAGCTCAGCGCTCCCTGTAATAACAGAATATATCACTAACTTAGTGTCACAGATATACAGCTCAGCGCTCCCCTGTAATAACAGAATATATCTCTAACTTAGTGTCACAGATATACAGCTCAGCGCTCCCTGTAATAACAGAATATATCACTAACTTAGTGTCACAGATATACAGCTCAGCGCTCCCCTGTAATAACAGAATATATCACTAACTTAGTGTCACAGATATACAGCTCAGCGCTCCCCTGTAATAACAGAATATATCTGTAACTTAGTGTCACAGATATACAGCTCAGCGCTCCCCTGTAATAACAGAATATATCTCTAACTTAGTGTCACAGATATACAGCTCAGCGCTCCCCTGTAATAACAGAATATATACCTAACTTAGTGTCACAGATATACAGCTCAGCGCTCCCCTGTAATAACAGAATATATCTGTAACTTAGCGTCACAGATATACAGCTCAGCGCTCCCCTGTAATAACAGAATATATCACTAACTTAGTGTCACAGATATACAGCTCAGCGCTCCCCTGTAATAACAGAATATATCTGTAACTTAGTGTCACAGATATACAGCTCAGCGCTCCCCTGTAATAACAGAATATATACCTAACTTAGTGTCACAGATATACAGCTCAGCGCTCCCCTGTAATAACAGAATATATACCTAACTTAGTGTCACAGATATACAGCTCAGCGCTCCCCTGTAATAACAGAATATATCTCTAACTTAGTGTCACAGATATACAGCTCAGCGCTCCCCTGTAATAACAGAATATATCTCTAACTTAGTGTCACAGATATACAGCTCAGCGCTCCCCTGTAATAACAGAATATATCTGTAACTTAGCATCACAGATATACAGCTCAGCGCTCCCCTGTAATAACAGAATATATCTGTAACTTAGCATCACAGATATACAGCTCAGCGCTCCCCTGTAATAACAGAATATATTACTAACTTAGCGTCACAGATATACAGCTCAGCGCTCCCCTGTAATAACAGAATATATCTGTAACTTAGTATCACAGATTTACAGCTCAGCGCTACCCTGTAATAACAGAATATATCTGTAACTTAGCATCACAGATATACAGCTCAGCGCTCCCCTGTAATAACAGAATATATCTGTAACTTAGCATCACAGATATACAGCTCAGCGCTCCCCTGTAATAACAGAATATATTACTAACTTAGCGTCACAGATATACAGCTCAGCGTTCCCCTGTAATAACAGAATATATCACTAACTTAGCGTCACAGATATACAGCTCAGCGCTCCCCAGTAATAACAGAATATATCTCTAACTTAGTATCACAGATATACAGCTCAGCGCTCCCCTGTAATAACAGAATATATCACTAACTTAGTGTCACAGATATACAGCTCAGCGCTCCTCTGTAATAACAGAATATATCTGTAACTTAGTGTCACAGATATACAGCTCAGCGCTCCCCTGTAATAACAGAATATATCACTAATTTAGTGTCACAGATATACAGCTCAGCGCACCTCTGTAATAACAGAATATATCTCTAACTTAGTGTCACAGATATACAGCTCAGCGCTCCCCTGTAATAACAGAATATATCACTAATTTAGTGTCACAGATATACAGCTCAGCGCTCCGGTTCTGGGGGTCGTGGAAGGCTGATATTTGGCCACTATGGCAAGGGTCCTCTGGCATGAGGACCTGGCAAATGTCAGCCCGCACCGACCCACAGAACGGATTATTTTAATATGTGTAGATATTAAAGAAGGTAATGTATTTTGGGTCTGGTATAAAAGCCCAGAGTCCATATGGTATGTTAATGCTCAGGGGGGAGACAAGTGGTCTACAATAAACCCCCTGATCAAAGGACCCCCACCCTGCTTGTGTATGCTAGCACAAAGGAAAGCAGGACGTGGGTACTTTATGATAAGTGTTGTGTTTCACACCTTGGGACAAAGGGTTTCCTGTCCCAAGCAGACTTTCAGACGCCGGTCTTGTGGGAGGGGGGGCTAGGGAAATAATCCCCTGATTAGAATAATATCCACCCAGTGGGCAGGTATTACTGTGCCTCTCAGGTGAGTTGGCAAGGAAGGATTGGGTGCAGATAATTGTCCTCCAATGGCTTGCACTCAATGCCAGGGTATAGGAGTGGAACTCCATATAAACGAGTGTAAGCTCCGTGCCCAGTGTCTTTCGTATCATTTAGTGATGTCTTCATTTGAACCTGTATTGCTGAATGAATTGCCAATCCTGTACCTGATTGCTTTATTGTCCAACCCTTAAGTAAGTGTCTATTTCTTGTCTGTTATTTGTATATCTTGTGTGTTCTCCTTCTTTAAGGAATAAACTATATTTATTATATCTAAGTCGTGTTCAATTCAACCCAGATGTATATTATACCCTGTCACAAGCTATGTGACAGTCCTACAGTAAGTTGGAGGTTTGACAGTGTCTGAATTATCCTGCTTTTGAAGGGAAGGGAAGTGAGGTGTCCTAGAAATTAACCTGTGTGTGTCAATTGCATGAATTGCACTAACATGTTGTAGACGTGTTTGCTGCCTCCACATGAATTTCCTGACCAGAAAAGTGGCCTGGAAGGGAGCAAATCGGGGCTATAAAGGACATGATCAGGTCCACGAGGTTCTGTTCTCTGGTGATTCAGTCAGAAATATGTCATCAATGTATCTAACATATTATAGAGCTGGTGTGACAGGTGATACACAGAATTATTTTAGATTTCACCAACTAGGCTTTTGGCACTGTCTGGAGCCATCAATTATCTTACAGATGAACAAAAAGAGCATCTGGGGATAGGAAGAGAGTGAGAGTGGGAGAAAATGTTTTCACTCTCCAAAGATATGAGGTCACTTGGGTTAAATTGGATATCTGGGAAGGTGATGGGATTCGGGAGGATTAGGGCTGCAGCTGAGACTCTGCTCTCCCCCCTGTAGGGTTTCCATGGCCCTCTTGTGGTCCCCGGAGCTGTTAGGTATTTTTGTGCCTGTTGTCGTCTCTCTGCAGATGGCACAAGGTGTGAAACCTTCAGAACAAAGCTCTGATCTCTTGTGCTTTCCTGAGGTCATTCAGACATGTCAGTGTAACAAATTTGTCATACACTGTGTCACAGATCACGCTGAATTTATGGCTCTGATGGGAACTTTCCAGGGACATCAGTGAAACGGGGCTTATAATGTGCTGCAGCATGTGGAAAGGATCATCCAGACTGTCAGTGTGATGTGTGACACAGTCCAGGAATGTCACCGCATCGCAACATAATACAATACAATAAGTAACACAAGGACTAAATATATAGCCGTTAATGCGGATAAACTGCTCTGTATATCACACACTTTATATACACACTGCTCTGTGTATCACACATTGTATATACACACTGCTCTGTGTATCACAAACTGTATATACACACTGCTCTGTATATCACACACTTTATATACACACTGCTCTGTGTATCACACACTATATACACACTGCTCTGTGTATCACAAACTGTATATACACTGCCCCGTGTATCACACACTGTATATACACACTGCTCTGTGTATCACACACTGTATATACACACTGCTCTGTGTATCACACACTGTATATACACACTGCTCTGTGTATCACACACACTATATACACACTGCTCTGTGTATCACACACTGTATATACACACTGCTCTGTGTATCACACACTTTATATACACACTGCTCTGTGTATCACACACTGTATATACACACTGCTCTGTGTATCACAAACTGTATATACACACTGCTCTGTGTATCACACACTGTATATACACACTGCTCTGTGTATCACACACTGTATATACACACTGCTCTGTGTATCACAAACTGTATATACACTGCCCCGTGTATCACACACTGTATATACACACTGCTCTGTGTATCACAAACTGTATATACACTGCCCCGTGTATCACACACTGTATATACACACTGCTCTGTGTATCACACACTGTATATACACACTGCTCTGTGTATCACACACTGTATATACACACTGCTCTGTGTATCACACACTGTATATACACACTGCTCTGTGTATCACAAACTGTATATACACTGCCCCGTGTATCACACACTGTATATACACACTGCTCTGTGTATCACACACTGTATATACACACTGCTCTGTGTATCACACACTGTATATACACACTGCTCTGTGTATCACACACTGTATATACACACTGCTCTGTATATCACACACTTTATATACACACTGCTCTGTGTATCACACACTGTATATACACTGCTCTGTATATCACACACTTTATATACACACTGCTCTGTGTATCACACACTGTATATACACACTGCTCTGTGTATCACACACTGTATATACACACTGCTCTGTGTATCACACACTGTATATACACACTGCTCTGTATATCACACACTGTATATACACTGCTCTGTGTATCACACACTGTATATACACACTGCTCTGTGTATCACACACTGTATATACACTGCTCTGTGTATCACACACTTTATATACACACTACTCTGTGTATCACACTGTATATACACACTGCTCTGTGTATCACACACTTTATATACACACTACTCTGTGTATCACACTGTATATACACACTGCTCTGTGTATCACAAACTGTATATACACACTGCTCTGTATATCACACACTGTATATACACACTGCTCTGTGCATCATACACTGTATATACACACTGCTCTGTGTATCACACACGGTATATACACACTGCTCTGTGTATCACACACTGTATATACACACTGCTCTGTGTATCACACACACTATATACACACTGCTCTGTGTATCACACACTGTATATATACACACTGCTCTGTGTATCACACACACTGTATATACACTGCTCCGTGTATCACACACTGTGTATATACACACTGCCCCGTGTATCAGATACTGATCTGTGTATCACACACACAATACTTGTTAAAAAATACAGCCCCCTCCCCCCCGCCCCCTAACACATACAGTACAGTAATGGGCAAAATTACTATTATCCACATATGGATAATAGTGCATTTGCCCATTTAAAATACATTCATGGTATTGTATTGTATTGTATGTCTTTATTTATATAGCGCCAAAAGTGTACTCAGCGCTTCACAAATTATACAGTACAGGGAATTTTAATTATACAATAAGTGCAGCACAAATCAGACAATGGGAAAGGGAATCCCTGCCCCGAAGAGCTTACAATCTAAGAGGTTTGAGGGGAAACTTACAGAGACTTGCACTCACCCCTGCCATACTGCCACGATGAAGGCCATCCTCATCCTCACCCCGTCCCTGCCCTCGGGTGCTGAAAAATATACACATAATAAAAAGAGCCAATATAATGTCCCCTAACCCCTTAATCACCTTAGCGGTTATTAACCGCTATAGTAATTAAGGGGTTAACTCACCCTCGCCCACTACCAACCCGGGAGGCCTAAACACCCTCCCCCCAATACCCACCCATGAGGCCTAACTACCCACCCGGGAGGCCCACCCACCCTTGGGGACACCCCTTCACCAACCCCCACTACCCATAATAAAAACAATACAGAGAACAGCCCCACAATAAACATTACTATATTTAATAAACAATACATAACCGACCCACACCCTGTGCCCCCCATAAAAACATGATTTATTATTTTACATACAGTGTTAATACCTCAGGCTGACGGGAGTCCCTGGTGGGCCCGATGGGTGTCCGCAGGCCCCGCAGTGCACCAGAGGGGTGTATCTGGGGGTCTCCAGGTGGTCCACGCCGGTCACCGTGGGCCCTAAATGGGGTCCACGATTGAGCCCATGGGTGTCTGGGGGTCCCCGGGTCAGCCCCACAGGTGTCTGAGGCCCGGTTCCCACAGGTGTCTGAGGCCCGGTTCCCACGGGGGTCTGGGGCCCTCGGGTGGTCTTGCGGGTCCGCAAGCTGTGGGGACCCGGTTTATCCCTGCAGGTATTCCCCGTGGGTCCGCAGGTGGTAACCGTGAGCGTCCCGGAGTCTCCAGAGGTCCGCATAGACCTAAGGAACCAACCCTGTATGTAAAAAAAATAAACATGTCATATACATCTTAATATATAAAATCGAATGGTTGGTACTAGCTGCGGTGAATCTGATTGGTCCTCAGCCTCTGGCCAATCAGACTGGTGGGTCTGATGTCACCCAACTTCCACTCTCTTCCCCCTCGGCGCCACACACACACACACACACACACACTTCTCCGGCGCTCATCTCTCCCCTCCCGGCACCCATCTCTCCCCTCCCGGCACCCATCTCTCCCCTCCCGGCGCTCAGCTCTCCCCTCCCGGCGCTCAGCTCTCCCCTCCCGGCGCTCACCTCTCCCCTCCCGGCGCTCACCTCTCCTCTCCCTCCGCTCACCTCTCCCTCCCTCCCTCCGCTCACCTCTCCCTCCCTCCGCTCACCTCTCCCTCCCTCCGCTCACCTCTCCCTCCCTCCGCTCACCTCTCCCTCCCTCCGCTCACCTCTCCCTCCGCTCACCTCTCCCTCCCTCCGCTCACGTCTCCCTCCGCTCACCTCTCCCTCCCGGCGCTCCGCTCATCTGCATCCCCGGCGGGGGAACAGGCACTGGCCAGGCAGGCTACCTCGCAGCGCCTAAGATGGCAGCGCCTGGAAGGACCCCCTTCCTCCCTCGCGGCGCCAAGATGGCGGCGCCCGGAAGGACCCCCTTCCTCCCTCGTGGCGCCGAGTGAGAAGATGGCGGCGGCCGGAAGTAGAGGTAGGTGTCACAGCCTCCCTGACCCCCGGTCTCACCTGCGCGCAGCTCCACTCTCTCCCGGTGCCCGGCTCCCCCCTCCCTCCCTCTAATACCCCCTGCGCACGCACGTGCCGCCTGACGCACGGCACGTACAGGCACGCTGTCCCCGCGCGGTCCCCTCTCCGGCCTTTCCCCCTCCCGACGCCGCTCGCCGGGTGTCGCCCTCGGTTCACACACACACACCGAAAGGCGGTTACGTCAGGAGGACCCCGGGGCGTGGAACGTCATTAGGTTACGTCACGGGGCGGAGCCTCGGATGACTTTTAACCCTCTGGCTGCCGTGTGTGTGTGTGTTGCTCCCCCCCTGTCTTTCACGTTGCCCCCCCTGCCTTTCACGTCGCCCCCCCCCCTTGCCTTTCACGCCACCCCCCTGCCTTTCACGCCACCCCCCCTGCCTTTCACGCCACCCCGCCCCTGCCTTTCACGCCACCCCCCCCTGCCTTTTACGCCACCCCCCTGCCTTTCACGCCCCCCCCCTGCCGTTCATGACCCCCCCTGCCTCCGGGCAACGCCGGGTATATCAGCTAGTTTTAAATAAATCAATACCCAACCAAACACATACAGTACAGTAATGGGCAAAATAACAAGTATCCAGATATGGATAATAGATTATTTGCCCATTATTAAACCCAACATTAACATGCATAAATAAAGTAAATAAATACAGTTCTACTTAACATAGCAAATATGATGGTCGTCCTTCTCTTGAAACCGCAAGGTCCCTCGTCCTCCGTCGTCAGAAAAATACATTACAAATATATTCTAATTTCCCCTAACCCCTTAATCACCTTAGCGGTTAATAACCCCAAAAGTAATTAAGGAGTTAACCCTCACCCACTACCCACCCTTCACCCATTCATTTGTACAGTGGCTTCATCGTGTGTGTGTGTGTGTGTGTGTGTGTGTGTGTGTGTGTGTGTGTGTGTGTGTGTGTGTGTGTGTGTGTGTGTGTGTGTGTGTGTGTGTGCGCGTGTGCGCACATACAAAGTATCCCACGTAAATCACTCTGGTGTAAACAAGTATAACAAATTTATTTTAAGACACATCACATAACATACAAACATAATAAAATCACTCTCTCACACCTCACAAAGTATGGAAAACAGACACATGCAACCTGTAATAATAGTGGGAACCGAAGCTAAAGCCCGAAATTAATAAGCAAAATATTAATCAAATGACACATAATATCAGAATGGTCAGGCTCAAATAAAGCCTCCCTTCTGTAGACCGGCCGGTCAGCAAGGAAAAAGCTGCTCAATTGAGTATGCTGATACCAAGACCTAGCGAAGGCAAAGACCCATGACCACAAATCCTGTGTTTCTGTGTTGTTTTTATATATATATATATATATATATATATATATATATATATATATATATATATATATATACATATATATATATATATATATATATATATATATATATATATATATATATATATAACAGTCATGTGAAAAAGAAAGTACACCCCCTTTGAATTCACACATGGCTTCTACATTTTGGCTTTATTTTTGTTAAATAAATCATGACACTGTGTAATATGTCATGTGTACACACACACAAACACACACACACACACACACACACACAAACACATACACACACATACACACACACACACACACACACACGGTGTAATATGTCATGTGTTGTTGTTCACCTGAGGTTGTATTTACCTAATTTTAAGACCTGCTAAGGAACAGATGATTGTTATTATCCCTGATATGTAACACCATGGAATTCACAGAGGGTGCACTTACTTTTTCACACAGCTGTATATAGAGAGAGAGGTTTTACATGGAGCATTGTGCGCAGCGTATGAATGTTGGAGCATGTCTCCCATCCTGAGGGGCTGTACATTTTGCTACTTATCCCTAAAATTAAAACAATCCAAAGTGACATGTGGAGTGGGCCAATGTTTTATCCCTGTGTGTACAGCCACACGCAGCCTGGGCGGCAAGGAGCGCTGCGCGCTGCAACGCCTGCGCTGTCTATAACAAATACACAAAATCACAAGAGGAACTGAACAGGTTTAATCCAGCGCAAATCCAAAAGAAATCCAGGGAATTCCCCCAAAGCAAAGGACGTTGACACTATTTTGAAGAAATTGACGATTAAACCCCAGTGCCGGGAGATCGTCAGGGACGGACGGACGGACGGACAATGCTTTCATTACCGCACAGAAGGAGTTATGTGTTGTTTGGAAAAGTCACCTGATTTGCGTTTGCTGGTGAATGATCGGCAGATCGTGACGCGACATCAAAACATATTGCAACATGGCACGATACATTATATCTTCCATATGAGTGATCCGATCTGAACAACACCATTTCATGATAGTAAATGATAGTAAATCCCCAGATATACTGCGGCTGTTACACACGTAAGATGCACTGTAACATATCATTGCTTTCACCTAAATCTTAGTTACATAGTTACAAAGTTACATAGTTACATACTAGATGAGGTTGAAAAAAGACATACGTCCATCAGGTTAAACCTATGCTAAATTTAGACTACAGATACTTTATCCTATATCTATACTTACTTATTGATCCAGAGGAAGGCAAACAAAAAACCCCAGAGTCACATCATCCAATGATATCTCATAAGGGGAAAAATAAATTCCTTCCCGGCTCCAAGAATTGGCAATCGGATTAATCCCTGGATCAACATCCTTCCCATGTTTACTTATTTGGTATATCCCTGTATACCTTTCCTTTCTAAAAAAGATGTCCAACCTTTTGTTGAACAAATCTATTGTATCTGCCATCACAGTCTCCATGGGTAATGAATTCCACATTTTAACTGCCCTTTCTGTAAAGAACCCTTTCCTTTGTTGCTGGTGAAATCTCCTTTCCTCAACCATAAGTGATGGCCCCGAGTCCTTTGTACTGCCCGTGGGAAGAATAGTTCTTTTGAAAGCTCCTTGTATTGTCCCCGAATATATTTGTATATAGTCAGTGGTTGACAAATCACCAAAAAATCTACTCGCCACACAAAAAAATCTACTCGCCACCTAGTACCAAACGTGTGCTGCTTGGGCCAATATTTACTTGCCCGGGGGTTAAATCCACTCGCCCGGGGCGAGCAAATGTATAGGTTTGTCGAACACTGTATATAGTTATCATATCCCCTCTTAGACGCCTCTTTTCTAATGTAAATAAATCTAATTTAGCTAGCCTCTCCTCATAAGTTAGATTGTCCATCCCCTTTATTAATTTGGTGACTCTTCTCTGCACACTCTCTAGTTCCATAATGTCTTTTCTTAGGATTGCTGCCCAAAATTGTACTCCATATTCAAGGTGTGGTCTTACTAATGCTTTGTAAAGGGGCATAATTATATCTACTTCCCTTCCATCCATTGCCCGTTTAATGCAAGATAAGATCTTGTTTGCCTTTGCAGCTACTGCATGACATTGGGCACTATTGCTAAGCCTGCTGTCTACAAGCACTCCTAAATCCTTCTCCATCCAGGATTCCCCCAATTTATCCCCATTTAATGTGTAAGTCGTCTTTTTATTCTTGCATCCCAAATGCCTAACCTTACATTTATCTGTATTAAACCTCATCTGCCATTTACCTGCCCACGTTTCCAGTCTCTCCAAGTCCTTCTGAAGAGAAATTACATCCTGCTCTGATTCTATTACCTTTAACAATTTAGTATCATCAGCAAAGATGGACACTTTTCTCTCGATGCCAACCTCAAGGTCATTAATAAACAACTTAAAAAGTAGGGGTCCCAGTACCGATCCCTGAGGTACTCCACTCATGACTTTAGCCCAACCTGAATATTTTCCATTTATGACAACCCTCTGTTGTCTGTCCTTTAACCAGTTTTAAATCCAGGTGCATATATTATTACCGCATCCAATTTGCTTTATTTTGTACACCAACCTCTTGTGTGAAACCGTATCAAAAGCCTTTGCAAAATCTAAGTAGACCACATCAACTGCATTACCCTGGTCTAAATTACTACTTTCCTCCTCAAATAAGGTTAGTTTGGCATGATCTATCCTTCATAAATCCATGCTGACTATTACTAATAATTTTGTTTTGTTTTTAGGTATTCCTGAATATTATCCTGTATTAAACCTTCAAGTAGTTTCCCCACTATTGAAATCAGGCTTACAGGTCTGTAATTCCTCGGTTGTGATCTTGCTCCCTTTTTAAATATAGGCACCACATCTGCTTTACGCCAATCTTATGGTACTGAGCCTGTGGAAAAGGAGTCCTTGAATATTAAATATAATGGTTTGGCTATTACTGAACTTAACTCCTTGAGAACTCTTGGATGTATGCCATCGGGGCCAGGTGCCTTATTTACTTTACTTTTTTCAAGCCGCTTATGAACTTCTTCCTCAGTTAACCAATTGGTCATTAATATGGAGGTTGTGGCTTCCTCCTGCGGCACTACTATTGAACTTGATTCTTCCCTGAAAAACACACAGGCAAAGAATTTGTTTAATACCTCAGCTTTTTCCTTATCTCCAATAATCTGCCTGCCCATCTCACACTGAAAGGGTCCTATATTTTCTTTTCTCATTTTTTTGTTATTAAGGTACTTAAAGAACTTTTTTGGGTTGACCTTACTTTCAATTGCAATCCTTTTTTCATTATCCATTTTTGCTAATTTGATTGCCCTTTTGCAATTTTTGTTACATTCCTTATAATTCTGATACGATGTCTCCGTCCCTTCTGACTTAAAGTATCTAAACGCCTTCCTCTTCTTGTCCATTTCCTCCCCTACCTGTTTATTTAGCTACATTGGTTTTGACTTATTTATTTTATACTTATTACCCAAAGGTATACACTGATAAGTGTGCTTTTCTAACAATGTTTTAAAGACTGCCCATTTATCTTCTACATTTTTCCCTGCAAAAACATTATCCCAGTGTATTACTACTAGATTAGACCTCAGTTTATTAAAATCTGCCTTTCTAAAGTTTAAGGTCTCTGTTGAACCCAAGTAATCTGTTTTTTGATAATTTATTTCAAATGAGACCATGTTATGATCACTGTTACCCAAATGTTCCAGGACTTGAATATTTGTTATTACTTGTACATTGTTTGATATGACCAAATCCAGAACTGCCCCTCTCCTGGTTGGTTCCTCAATAATTTGGGTCATATAATTGTCTTTAAGCACCCCAAAAAACCTGTTTCCTTTTGTTGTAATGCTAATCTCATTGCCCCAGTCTATGTCTGGATAATTAAAATCCCCATTATGCAAATATGACCCAGTTTTGATGCCTTCTCCAATTGCAAAAGTATTTTAGCTTCCTCAATCTCACAGATATTTGATGGTTTATAGCATATTCCCACAAACATTTTCTTTATACTTTTAACTTCACTGCTAATTTCTATCCACAAAGTCTCTACATTTTCATCATTCCCTTCATAGACATCATCCCTTATAATAGGTTCTAGATCCGGTTTAACATATAAACATACTCCACCTCCCCTTCTATTTGTTCAATCCTTCTGAAAAAGGGAATAACCCTCTAAATGAACTGTCCAGTCATGAGTTTCATCCCACCATGTTTCAGTAATGCCCATGGTATCATACTGCTCCCTTACAGCTATTAATTCAAGCTCCCCCATTTTATCTGTCAGGCTTCTTGCATTAGCAAGCATGCATTTAAGTTTTTTTTCAGCCTGTACTATTATTTTATCTGCTCCTTCCTTTCTGCGCCCACTTGGTTTAGTCTTTCGAAGTTTTCTAGTATTATCTGTATTTACTATGGGTGTCTCACTGCTTGTCAAACCCGCACTTGCCCCCATTCTACCTCCATACCACCTTGTATCCTCATCTATTCCATTTAGTTAATTATCTGTTTCAGTCCCCTCCCCCCTCCATCCTAGTTTAAAATCTCCTCCAGGAAAAGAAAGTCAAGGGGTGCTCCAGTCTTATGACAACTAGATCAACAGTTAGTAATCTTCATGGACCCCAATATAGCAGTGTGGGTATGAAATGAATTGGCCTGTGAGTCACTCATAACCACATGTAGAGTAATGTCCTCATGGTAGGTTAGGCAGTCCACGTTAGAGTACTCGACTATAATGGTCAAACATAAAGATATATAATCCTTACCCACTTCTGCTGTCTGTAGGGGTCCGCGGTGGCGTGCCAGCCATGGAGGAAATCCCAAAACAGGTAGAACAAAGAAGCAAAAGGCGCACAGCCAGGGAGTCAGTGCCTTGATAAAGGACCTACCCGTCCGAAACGCGTAGGAGGTTGTTTGTTGCCCCCCCTGGGGTGATGTTTGTCATCAGAGATGTTCTGAAATAAATGGATTTTATTTTTGCACCCCCTGACTCCCTGGCTGTGCGCCTTTTGCTTCTTTGTTCTACCTGTATTTAAAATCTCCTCCAACCTAAATCTAACATGGGTTGAAGTTTTTCTACCTCATCTACTATGTAACTGTAATGTAGTGTGTGTGTGTGTGTGTGTGTGTGTGTGTGTGTGTGTGTGTGTGTGTGTGTGTGTGTGTGTGTGTGTGTGTGTGTGTGTGTGTGTATATATTTGCAAAACAATTCTTATTTTTATGTTTTTTGTATACAAGACAACAGGATGTTCTGATCACATTTTCACATTACATGTGTCTTATATAATGTTAAATAATATAGAAAGGAATCGAATTTATGTTTCACTATACTAGTACTATACTGTAAGTTATAATTAACGCATATTTGTCTTACATTTAAAACATGGTGCAAAAGTAATCAACACGTGTGTAATATGTCACGTGTTGGCAATCTACATACATCAGGGACATTACAAGGAGAGGATGGAATGGCAATTCTATTAAAATCAGTGTTTTTTATAAATCTGATGCAGACTTTTTGTACTGGTTTTGCAGAACGGAGAATGAATAAATGAATCCTTTGTTCTCGGTGTATTAAAGCGCAAGGCAGCCTGTTATTATAACAATTGCATTACTTTGTATAGTCCTAACAATGCACTCAGCACTTAACAATCTATACTAATTGTTGCTACTTATTCTTAAGAACTAAATTATCGCTTCTAGGTTTGCGCTGATAAGGAAAGGTAACATTTAACACACCCACTTTTAATTGCTCTGTTTGCTAATCGCTGATGTTAGCTTTCAATGTCTACTCATTAAGACCAATAGGAATATCATCAAGGAGGAAGGATTCTCATACAGTATCTTACTCTAATAGCAATTAAACTGACAATTATTTAGTAGCAATTACAGAACACAAACTTCTTCTTTCACTTGTGCTGTCTTTGGCGTCACACTTTCACAGCCTGAGGGGACACCTTTGTCAGAACACCTGCTGTGTCTCATGTTAGAATCCGGGCGTACGAGTAGCACCTTCTGAGGTCACCAGGCAGCGGTGAGAAGCCCCTATACAAAGCCGGGTGTTACAGGGGTGTTCCTAACTATTGGGTTTATTAAACCTCCTGCCAGCAAGAAATGAAAAGTGATTGTGATTGGGTAAATAGCCCCTGACGTTATTTTGAAGGTTAAACACCTATTCTTGCAGCTTGATACCTAGATCCTGAAATAGAGTAAAATAACATTCAAATGAACAAGTAAACGTTAAATATCCCCTGCTGCATATCGCGCCGGCGTGACAAACACAGGCTGGGGATCTCCTGGGAACTAATATTACAGTATACTTATGATGCTAAATGCTTAGATACGTGGGACCCTTTAAATTAAAGGCGCTCAGCTGCGAAACTGACAAATATTGCACCAGATAAGAAAATCGCCGTGATTTTGGCGTATTGATTTTCCTTATGAAATGTTATGCATTTTTTAGAGATACAAATTTCAGTGCGCAGGACGGATTCTTCACACGCAAACGCAGGACGGATTCTTCACACGCAAACGCAGGACGGATTCTTCACACGCAAACGCAGGACGGATTCTTCACACGCAAACGCAGGACGGATTCTTCACACGCAAACGCAGGACGGATTCTTCACACGCAAACGCAGGACGGATTCTTCACACGCAAACGCAGGACGGATTGTTCACACGCAAACGCAGGACGGATTCTTCACACGCAAACGCAGGACGGATTCTTCACACGCAAACGCAGGACGGATTCTTCACACGCAAACGCAGGACGGATTCTTCACACGCAAACGCAGGACGGATTCTTCACACGCAAACGCAGGACGGATTCTTCACACGCAAACGCAGGACGGATTCTTCACACGCAAACGCAGGACGGATTCTTCACACGCAAACGCAGGACGGATTCTTCACACGCAAACGCAGGACGGATTCTTCACACGCAAACGCAGGACGGATTCTTCACACGCAAACGCAGGACGGATTCTTCACACGCAAACGCAGGACGGATTCTTCACACGCAAACGCAGGACGGATTCTTCACACGCAAACGCAGGACGGATTCTTCACACGCAAACGCAGGACGGATTCTTCACACGCAAACGCAGGACGGATTCTTCACACGCAAACGCAGGACGGATTCTTCACACGCAAACGCAGGACGGATTCTTCACACGCAAACGCAGGACGGATTCTTCACACGCAAACGCAGGACGGATTCTTCACACGCAAACGCAGGACGGATTCTTCACACGCAAACGCAGGACGGATTCTTCACACGCAAACGCAGGACGGATTCTTCACACGGAGCACAGGACGGTTACTACACTGGACACTGGCCCTGTCCTTGGGAGAGCACAGCGGTCACTACACTGGACAGTGGCCCTGTCCTCGGGAGGTCACAACACTGGACACTGGGTACTTTCCTCGGGAGAGCATAGCGGTCACTACACTGGGACCTGTCGTCGGGAGAGCACAGCGGTCACTACACTGGGACCTGTCGTCGGTAGAGCACAGCGGTCACTACACTGGGACCTGTCGTCGGGAGAGCACAGCGGTCACTACACTGGACACTGGGACCTGTCGTCGGGAGAGCACAGCGGTCACTACACTGGACACTGGGACCTGTCGTTGGGATAGCACAGCGGTCACTACACTGGACACTGGGACCTGTCGTTGGGAGAGCACAGCGGTCACTACACTGGGACCTGTCGTCGGGAGAGCACAGCGGTCACTACACTGGGACCTGTCGTCGGGAGAGCACAGCGGTCACTACACTGGGACCTGTCCTCGGGAGAGCACAGCGGTCACTACACTGGGACCTGTCCTCGGGAGAGCACAGCGGTCACTACACTGGGACCTGTCCTCGGGAGAGCACAGCGGTCACTACACTGGGACCTGTCCTCGGGAGAGCACAGCGGTCACTACACTGGGACCTGTCCTCGGGAGAGCACAGCGGTCACTACACTGGGACCTGTCCTCGGGAGAGCACAGCGGTCACTACACTGGGACCTGTCCTCGGGAGAGCACAGCGGTCACTACACTGGGACCTGTCCTCGGGAGAGCACAGCGGTCACTACACTGGGACCTGTCCTCGGGAGAGCACAGCGGTCACTACACTGGGACCTGTCCTCGGGAGAGCACAGCGGTCACTACACTGGACACTGGAGCTCCAGAACAAAGAAGCTGTGTGTGCTGTGCACGCGCATAGTAAGTGAAACTTCTTTGACTTTTGTCACAGAAATTGTATTTGTGTTGGTGATGTTTTAATTAAAAATCAAAATATAATTTCATTGACAAAACGCAAATAAATTTAACTTATAACGCGCGTGCTCGGCACACATCCCCTGTATTAGCTATTTGCACTAAGTGTGAATTCCTCGTGCGTGCGTGTGACTGTGAGTGCGCGTGTGACTGTGTGCGCACGTGTGACTGTGTGCGCGCATGTGACTGTGTGCGCGCGTGTGACTGTGTGCGCGCGTGTGACTGTGTGCGCGCGTGTGACTGTGCGTGTGACTGTGCGTGTGACTGTGAATGCGCGTGTGACTGTGTGCGCGCGTGTGACTGTGTGCGCCCGTGTGACTGTGCGCGCGCGTGTGACTGTGCGCGCGCGTGTGACTGAGTGCGCGCGTGTGACTGTGAGGGCGCGCGTGTGACTGTGAGTGCGCGCGTGTGACTGTGCGCGCGCGTGTGACTGTGAGTGCGCGCGTGTGACTGTGCGTGTGACTGTGCATGTGACTGTGCGCGCGCGTGTAACTGTGCGTATGACTGTGAGTGCGCGTGTGACTGTGCGTGTGACTGTGTGCGCGTGTGACTGTGCGTGTGACTGTGCGTGCGTGTGACTGTGCGTGTGACTGTGCGTGTGACTGTGAGTGCGCGTGTGACTGTGTGCGCGTGTGACTGTGCGTGTGACTGTGCGCGCGCGCGCGTGTGACTGTGCGTGTGACTGTGCGCGCGCGCGCGCGCGTGTGACTGTGCGTGTGACTGTGCGTGTGACTGTGCGTGCGCGTGTGACTGTGAGTGTGACTGTGAGTGCGCGTGTGACTGTGCGTGTGACTGTGCGTGTGACTGTGCGCGCGTGTGACTGTGCGTGTGACTGTGCGTGTGACTGTGCGTATGACTGAGTGCGCGTGTGACTGTGCGTGTGACTGTGTGCGCGTGTGACTGTGCGTGTGACTGTGTGCGCATGTGACTGTGCGTGTGACTGTGCGTGCGTGTGACTGTGCGTGTGACTGTGCGTGTGACTGTGCGTGTGACTGTGAGTGCGCGTGTGACTGTGTGCACGTGTGACTGTGTGCGCGTGTGACTGTGCGTGCGTGTGACTGTGCGTGTGACTGTGCGTGTGACTGTGCGTGTGACTGTGACTGTGTGCGCGTGTGACTGTGTGCGCGTGTGACTGTGCGTGTGACTGTGCGCGCGCGTGTGACTGTGCGTGTGACTGTGCGCGCGCGCGCGTGTGACTGTGCGTGTGACTGTGCGCGCGTGTGACTATGCGTGCGCGTGTGACTGTGCGTGCGCGTGTGACTGTGCGCGCGCGTGTGACTGAGATGTGTTTTACAAATAGTCTCACCCTTTATATTCTGCAGGAATACACAATGAGGTTTGTAAAATTAGTACCATTATTATAGTGTCCTTTGCTCAAATAACTGTGCTCTCTCCTGCACTCAAGCACAGCCCTCCCTCCTCCCTCCTCCCTCCTCCCTCCCCCCTCCTCCCGCCTCCCTCCCCCCTCCTCCCTCCTCCCTCCTCCTGTCTCCTGTCCATCGGCATGTCAGCGGGCAGCGGGCGGGGAACGGCGCCGCTGCCAGGTGCTTCTGCGCATGCGTGGCTTTCCTCTGCATCCCCATGACTACTGCGCATGTGCAGAAGTCCGTAAGCGTCGCCAGTAGTAGTGCGCATGCGCGGCATGGCAGCGAACATGTGGGGGGAATGGCGGCCATTAGGAGCGGGAATGGCGGCCATTAGGAGCGGCGCCGGCGGCTGTTGCCGCAGCCACCGCATGTCACAGCGGGTGTGTGGGTGGCATGTCACAGCGGGTGTGTGGGTGGCATGTCACAGCGGGTGTGTGGGTGACATGTCACAGTGGGTGTGTGGGGGGGAGCGGCAGCTGTTAGGAGTAGACGTCACAGTAGACGCAGGGGGGGGGGGAGGGGGGGAGCCGTGACGTCACTTCCGTTTCACATTTCGCCCCCAACTCTCCCGTTTTACCCCATCAGAATAGGTGCCACCAAAGAAGTTTCACTTCAAAAACAAAGTAAAAACAGTTAAAATGATGGTGTTTTCAGGATTTTCACCTGGGTTTGTAACTGCCCAAACCGACTACAAATTGAATGTTTGGAAAAAAAAAAAAACGGTTAAGAATTAAAGGCTCGAATTTCGACACATTTGCCCAGTTTTGGCTTTAACAGCCGTAGCACAGAGAGAGCGGGTCACCGGGACACATGGAACGGAATCTGTGCGGGGGAGCCGGTCACCGGGAAACATGGAACGGAACCTGTGCGGGGGAGCTGGTCACCGGGACACATGGAACGGAGTCTGTGCGGGGGAGCCGGTCACCGGGACACATGGAACGGAATCTGTGCGGGGGAGCCGGTCACCGGGACACATGGAACGGAATCTGTGTGGGGGAGCCGGTCACCGGGAAACATGGAACGGAACCTGTGCGGGGGAGACAGTCACCGGGACACATGGAACGGAATCTGTGCGGGGGAGCCGGTCACCGGGAAACATGGAACGGAACCTGTGCGGGGGAGACAGTCACCGGGACACATGGAACGGAATCTGTGCGGGGGAGCCGGTCACCGGGACACATGGAACGGAGTCTGTGTGGGGGAGCCGGTCACCGGGACACATGGAACGGAATCTGTGCGGGGGAGCCGGTCACCGGGACACATGGAACGGAATCTGTGCGGGGGAGCCGGTCACCGGGACACATGGAACGGAATCTGTGTGGGGGAGCTGGTCACCGGGACACATGGAACGGAGTCTGTGCGGGGGAGCCGGTCACCGGGACACATGGAACGGAATCTGTGCGGGGGAGACAGTCACCGGGACACATGGAACGGAATCTGTGCGGGGGAGACAGTCACCGGGACACATGGAACGGAATCTGTGCGGGGGAGCCGGTCACCGGGACACATGGAACGGAATCTGTGCGGGGGAGCCGGTCACCGGGACACATGGAACGGAATCTGTGCGGGGGAGCTGGTCACCGGGACACATGGAACGGAATCTGTGTGGGGGAGCCGGTCACCGGGACACATGGAACGGAATCTGTGCGGGGGAGCCGGTCACCGGGGCACATGGAACGGAATCTGTGCGGGGGAGCCGGTCACCGGGACACATGGAACGGAATCTGTGCGGGGGAGCCGGTCACCGGGACACATGGAACGGAATCTGTGCGGGGGAGCCGGTCACCGGGACACATGGAACGGAATCTGTGTGGGGGAGCCGGTCACCGGGGCACATGGAACGGAATCTGTGCGGGGGAGCCGGTCACCGGGACACATGGAACGGAATCTGTGCGGGGGAGCCGGTCACCGGGACACATGGAACGGAATCTGTGCGGGGGAGCCGGTCACCGGGACACATGGAACGGAATCTGTGCGGGGGAGCCGGTCACCGGGACACATGGAACGGAATCTGTGCGGGGGAGCCGGTCACCGGGACACATGGAACGGAATCTGTGCGGGGGAGCCGGTCACCGGGACACATGGAACGGAATCTGTGTGGGGGAGCCGGTCACCGGGGCACATGGAACGGAATCTGTGCGGGGGAGCCGGTCACCGGGACACATGGAACGGAATCTGTGCGGGGGAGCCGGTCACCGGGACACATGGAACGGAATCTGTGCGGGGGAGCCGGTCACCGGGACACATGGAACGGAATCTGTGCGGGGGAGCTGGTCACCGGGACACATGGAACGGAATCTGTGTGGGGGAGCCGGTCACCGGGACACATGGAACGGAGTCTGTGCGGGGGAGCTGGTCACCGGGACACATGGAACGGAATCTGTGTGGGGGAGCCGGTCACCGGGACACATGGAACGGAATCTGTGCGGGGGAGCCGGTCACCGGGACACATGGAACGGAATCTGTGCGGGGGAGCCGGTCACCGGGACACATGGAACGGAATCTGTGCGGGGGAACCGGTCACCGGGACACATGGAACGGAATCTGTGCGGGGGAGCCGGTCACCGGGGCACATGGAACGGAACCTGTGCGGGGGAGCCGGTCACCGGGACACATGGAACGGAATCTGTGCGGGGGAGACAGTCACCGGGACACATGGAACGGAATCTGTGCGGGGGAGCCGGTCACCGGGACACATGGAACGGAATCTGTGCGGGGGAGCTGGTCACCGGGACACATGGAACGGAATCTGTGCGGGGGAGCCGGTCACCGGGGCACATGGAACGGAATCTGTGCGGGGGAGCCGGTCACCGGGACACATGGAACGGAATCTGTGCGGGGGAGCCGGTCACCGGGACACATGGAACGGAATCTGTGCGGGGGAGCCGGTCACCGGGACACATGGAACGGAATCTGTGTGGGGGAGCCGGTCACCGGGACACATGGAACGGAATCTGTGCGGGGAGCTGGTCACCGGGACACATGGAACGGAATCTGTGCGGGGGAGCTGGTCACCGGGACACATGGAACGGAATCTGTGCGGGGGAGCCGGGCACCGGGACACATGGAACGGAGTCTGTGTGGGGGAGCCGGTCACCGGGGCACATGGAACGGAACCTGTGCGGGGGAGCCGGTCACCGGGAAACATGGAACGGAATCTGTGCGGGGGAGCCGGTCACCTGGACACATGGAACGGAGTCTGTGTGGGGGAGCCGGTCACCGGGGCACATGGAACGGAACCTGTGCGGGGGAGCCGGTCACCTGGACACATGGAACGGAATCTGTGCGGGGGAGCTGGTCACCGGGACACATGGAACGGAATCTGTGCGGGGGAGCTGGTCACCGGGACACATGGAACGGAATCTGTGCGGGGGAGCCGGTCACCGGGACACATGGAACGGAGTCTGTGCGGGAGAGCTGGTCACCGGGGCACATGGAACGGAGTCTGTGTGGGGGAGCCGGTCACCGGGGCACATGGAACGGAACCTGTGCGGGGGAGCCGGTCACCGGGAAACATGGAACGGAATCTGTGCGGGGGAGCCGGTCACCTGGACACATGGAACGGAATCTGTGCGGGGGAGCCGGTCACCGGGACACATGGAACGGAATCTGTGCGGGGGAGCCGGTCACCGGGACACATGGAACGGAACCTGTGCGGGGGAGCTGGTCACCGGGACACATGGAACGGAATCTGTGCGGGGGAGCTGGTCACCGGGACACATGGAACGGAATCTGTGCGGGGGAGCTGGTCACCGGGACACATGGAACAGAATCTGTGTGGGAGAGCTGGTCACCGGGACACATGGAACGGAATCTGTGTGGGGCAGCCGGTCACCGGGGCACATGGAACGGAATCTGTGCGGGGGAGCCGGTCACCGGGACACATGGAACAGAATCTGTGCGGGGGAGCCGGTCACCGGGACACATGGAACGGAATCTGTGTGGGGGAGCTGGTCACCGGGACACATGGAACAGAACCTGTGCGGGGAAGCCGGTCACCGGGACACATGGAACGGAATCTGTGTGGGGGAGCCGGTCACCGGGACACATGGAACAGAACCTGTGCGGGGAAGCCGGTCACCGGGACACATGGAACGGAATCTGTGTGGGGGAGCCGGTCACCGGGACACATGGAACGGAACCTGTGCGGGGGAGCTGGTCACCGGGACACATGGAACGGAATCTGTGTGGGGGAGCCGGTCACCGGGACACATGGAACGGAATCTGTGCGGGGGAGCCGGTCACCGGGACACATGGAACGGAATCTGTGTGGGGGAGCCGGTCACCGGGACACATGGAACGGAATCTGTGCGGGGGAGCCGGTCACCGGGACACATGGAACGGGATCTGTGTGGGGGAGCCGGTCACCGGGACACATGGAACGGAATCTGTGCGGGGGAGCCGGTCACCGGGACACATGGAACGGAATCTGTGCGGGGGAGCCGGGCACCGGGACACATGGAACGGAATCTGTGCGGGGGAGCTGGTCACCGGGACACATGGAACGGAATCTGTGCGGGGGAGCTGGTCACCGGGACACATGGAACGGAATCTGTGCGGGGGAGCCAGTCACCGGGACACATGGAACGGAATCTGTGTGGGGGAGCCGGTCACCGGGACACATGGAATGGAATCTGTGCGGGGGAACCGGTCACCGGGACACATGGAACGGAATCTGTGCGGGGGAGCCGGTCACCGGGACACATGGAACGGAATCTGTGCGGGGGAGCCGGGCACCGGGACACATGGAACGGAATCTGTGCGGGGGAACCGGTCACCGGGACACATGGAACGGAATCTGTGCGGGGGAGCCGGTCACCGGGACACATGGAACGGAATCTGTGCGGGGGAGCCGGTCACCGGGACACATGGAACGGAGTCTGTGCGGGGGAGCCGGTCACCGGGACACATGGAACGGAATCTGTGCGGGGGAGCTGGTCACCGGGACACATGGAACGGAATCTGTGCGGGGGAACCGGTCACCGGGACACATGGAACGGAATCTGTGCGGGGGAGCCGGTCACCGGGACACATGGAACGGAATCTGTGCGGGGGAGCCGGGCACCGGGACACATGGAACGGAATCTGTGCGGGGGAGCCGGTCACCGGGACACATGGAACGGAATCTGTGCGGGGGAGCCGGTCACCGGGACACATGGAACGGGATCTGTGTGGGGGAGCCGGTCACCGGGGCACATGGAACGGAATCTGTGCGGGGGAGCTGGTCACCGGGACACATGGAACGGAATCTGTGCGGGGGAGCCGGTCACCGGGACACATGGAACGGAATCTGTGCGGGGGAGCCGGTCACCGGGACACATGGAACGGAGTCTGTGTGGGGGAGCCGGTCACCGGGGCACATGGAACGGAATCTGTGTGGGGGAGCCGGTCACCGGGGCACATGGAACGGAATCTGTGCGGGGGAGCCGGTCACCGGGACACATGGAACGGAATCTGTGCGGGGGAGCCGGTCACCGGGGCACATGGAACGGAATCTGTGCGGGGGAGCCGGGCACCGGGACACATGGAACGGAATCTGTGCGGGGGAGCCGGTCACCGGGACACATGGAACGGGATCTGTGTGGGGGAGCCGGTCACCGGGACACATGGAACGGAGTCTGTGTGGGGGAGCCGGTCACCGGGGCACATGGAACGGAATCTGTGTGGGGGAGCCGGTCACCAGGACACATGGAATGGAATCTGTGCGGGGGAGCCGGTCACCGGGACACATGGAACGGAATCTGTGCGGGGGAGCCGGGCACCGGGACACATGGAACGGAATCTGTGCGGGGGAGCCGGTCACCGGGGCACATGGAACGGAATCTGTGCGGGGGAGCCGGGCACCGGGACACATGGAACGGAATCTGTGCGGGGGAGCCGGTCACCGGGACACATGGAACGGGATCTGTGTTGGGGAGCCGGTCACCGGGACACATGGAACGGAATCTGTGCGGGGGAGCCGGTCACCGGGACACATGGAACGGAATCTGTGCGGGGGAGCTGGTCACCGGGACACATGGAACGGAATCTGTGCGGGGGAACCGGTCACCGGGACACATGGAACGGAATCTGTGCGGGGGAGCCGGTCACCGGGACACATGGAACGGAATCTGTGTGGGGGAGCTGGTCACCGGGACACATGGAACGGAGTCTGTGCTGGGAGCCGGTCACCGGGACACATGGAACGGAATCTGTGCGGGGGAGCCGGTCACCGGGACACATGGAACGGAATCTGTGTGGGGGAGCCGGTCACCGGGACACATGGAACGGAATCTGTGCGGGGGAGCCGGTCACCGGGACACATGGAACGGAATCTGTGCGGGGGAGCCGGTCACCGGGACACATGGAACGGAATCTGTGCGGGGGAGCCGGTCACCGGGACACATGGAACGGAATCTGTGCGGGGGAGCCGGTCACCGGGACACATGGAACGGAATCTGTGCGGGGGAGCCGGTCACCGGGACACATGGAACGGAATCTGTGCGGGGGAGCCGGTCACCGGGACACATGGAACGGAATCTGTGCGGGGGAGCCGGTCACCGGGACACATGGAACGGAGTCTGTGCGGGGGAGCCGGTCACCGTGACACATGGAACGGAATCTGTGCGGGGGAGCTGGTCACCGGGACACATGGAACGGAATCTGTGCGGGGGAGCCGGTCACCGGGACACATGGAACGGAATCTGTGTGGGGGAGCCGGTCACCGGGACACATGGAACGGAGTCTGTGCTGGGAGCCGGTCACCGGGACACATGGAACGGAATCTGTGCGGGGGAGCCGGTCACCGGGACACATGGAACGGAATCTGTGCGGGGGAGCCGGTCACCGGGGCACATGGAACGGGATATGTGCGGGGGAGCCGGTCACCGGGACACATGGAACTGGATCTGTGCGGGGGAGCCGGTCACCGGGACACATGGAACGGAATCTGTGCGGGGGAGCTGGTCACCGGGACACATGGAACGGAATCTGTGTGGGGGAGCCGGTCACCGGGGCACATGGAACGGAATCTGTGCGGGGGAGCTGGTCACCGGGGCACATGGAACGGAATCTGTGCGGGGGAGCCGGTCACCGGGACACATGGAACGGAATCTGTGCGGGGGAGCCGGTCACCGGGACACATGGAACGGGATATGTGCGGGGGAGCCGGTCACCGGGACACATGGAACTGGATCTGTGCGGGGGAGCCGGTCACCGGGACACATGGAACGGAGTCTGTGCGGGGGAGCCGGTCACCGGGACACATGGAACGGAGTCTGTGCGGGGGAGCTGGTCACCGGGGCACATGGAACGGAATCTGTGCGGGGGAGCTGGTCACCGGGGCACATGGAACGGAGTCTGTGCGGGGGAGCCGGTCACCGGGACACATGGAACGGAATCTGTGCGGGGGAGCCGGTCACCGGGACACATGGAACGGAATCTGTGCGGGGGAGCCGGTCACCGGGACACATGGAACGGAATCTGTGCGGGGGAGCCGGTCACCGGGACACATGGAACGGAGTCTGTGCGGGGGAGCCGGTCACCGGGGCACATGGAACGGAATCTGTGCGGGGGAGCTGGTCACCGGGACACATGGAACGGAGTCTGTGCGGGGGAGCCGGTCACCGGGACACATGGAACGGAGTCTGTGCGGGGGAGCCGGTCACCGGGGCACATGGAACGGAATCTGTGCGGGGGAGCTGGTCACCGGGACACATGGAACGGAGTCTGTGCGGGGGAGCCGGTCACCGGGGCACATGGAACGGAATCTGTGCGGGGGAGCCGGTCACCGGGACACATGGAACGGAGTCTGTGCGGGGGAGCTGGTCACCGGGACACATGGAACGGAGTCTGTGCGGGGGAGCTGGTCACCGGGACACATGGAACGGAATCTGTGCGGGGGAGCCGGTCACCGGGACACATGGAACGGAATCTGTGCGGGGGAGCCGGTCACCGGGACACATGGAACGGAGTCTGTGCGGGGGAGCCGGTCACCTGGACACATGGAACGGAATCTGTGTGGGGGAGCCGGTCACCGGGACACATGGAACGGAACCTGTGCGGGGGAGCCGGTCACCGGGACACATGGAATGGGATATGTGCGGGGGAGCCGGTCACCGGGACACATGGAACGGAATCTGTGCGGGGGAGCTGGTCACCGGGACACATGGAACGGAATCTGTGCGGGGAGCCGGTCACCGGGACACATGGAACGGAATCTGTGCGGGGGAGCTGGTCACCGGGACACATGGAATGGGATATGTGCGGGGGAGCCGGTCACCGGGACACATGGAACGGAATCTGTGTGGGAGAGCTGGTCACCGGGACACATGGAACGGAATCTGTGCGGGGGAGCCGGTCACCGGGACACATGGAACGGAGTCTGTGCGGGGGAGCCGGTCACCGGGACACATGGAACGGAATCTGTGTGGGGGAGCTGGTCACCGGGACACATGGAACAGAATCTGTGCGGGGGAGCCGGTCACCGGGAAACATGGAACGGAACCTGTGCGGGGGAGCTGGTCACCGGGGCACATGGAACGGAGTCTGTGCGGGGGAGCCGGTCACCGGGACACATGGAACGGAATCTGTGCGGGGGAGCCGGTCACCGGGACACATGGAACGGAATCTGTGCGGGGGAGCCGGTCACCGGGACACATGGAACGGAATCTGTGCGGGGGAGCCGGTCACCGGGGCACATGGAACGGAATCTGTGCGGGGGAGCCGGTCACCGGGACACATGGAACGGAGTCTGTGCGGGGGAGCCGGTCACCGGGGCACATGGAACGGAATCTGTGCGGGGGAGCTGGTCACCGGGACACATGGAACGGAGTCTGTGCGGGGGAGCCGGTCACCGGGACACATGGAACGGAGTCTGTGCGGGGGAGCCGGTCACCGGGGCACATGGAACGGAATCTGTGCGGGGGAGCTGGTCACCGGGACACATGGAACGGAGTCTGTGCGGGGGAGCCGGTCACCGGGGCACATGGAACGGAATCTGTGCGGGGGAGCCGGTCACCGGGACACATGGAACGGAGTCTGTGCGGGGGAGCTGGTCACCGGGACACATGGAACGGAATCTGTGCGGGGGAGCTGGTCACCGGGACACATGGAACGGAATCTGTGCGGGGGAGCCGGTCACCGGGACACATGGAACGGAATCTGTGCGGGGGAGCTGGTCACCGGGACACATGGAACGGAATCTGTGCGGGGGAGCCGGTCACCGGGACACATGGAACGGAATCTGTGCGGGGGAGCCGGTCACCGGGACACATGGAACGGAATCTGTGCGGGGGAACCGGTCACCGGGACACATGGAACGGAACCTGTGCGGGGGAGCCGGTCACCGGGACACATGGAACGGAATCTGTGCGGGGGAGCCGGTCACCTGGACACATGGAACGGAATCTGTGTGGGGGAGCCGGTCACCGGGACACATGGAACAGAACCTGTGCGGGGAAGCCGGTCACCGGGACACATGGAACGGAATCTGTGCGGGGGAGCCGGTCACCGGGACACATGGAACGGAACCTGTGCGGGGGAGCCGGTCACCGGGACACATGGAACGGAATCTGTGCGGGGGAGCTGGTCACCGGGACACATGGAATGGGATATGTGCGGGGGAGCCGGTCACCGGGACACATGGAACGGAACCTGTGCGGGGGAGCCGGTCACCGGGACACATGGAACGGAATCTGTGCGGGGGAGCCGGTCACCGGGACACATGGAACGGAATCTGTGCGGGGGAGCTGGTCACCGGGACACATGGAACGGAATCTGTGCGGGGAGCCGGTCACCGGGACACATGGAACGGAATCTGTGCGGGGGAGCCGGTCACCGGGACACATGGAACGGAATCTGTGCGGGGAGCCGGTCACCGGGACACATGGAACGGAATCTGTGTGGGGGAGCCGGTCACCGGGACACATGGAACGGAATCTGTGCGGGGGAGCCGGTCACCGGGACACATGGAACGGAATCTGTGTGGGGGAGCCGGTCACCGGGACACATGGAACGGAATCTGTGTGGGGGAACCGGTCACCGGGACACATGGAACGGAACCTGTGTGGGGGAGCCGGTCACCGGGACACATGGAACGGAATCTGTGTGGGGGAGCTGGTCACCGGGACACATGGAACGGAATCTGTGCGGGGGAGCCGGTCACCGGGACACATGGAATGGGATATGTGCGGGGGAGCCGGTCACCGGGACACATGGAACGGAATCTGTGCGGGGGAGCCGGTCACCGGGACACATGGAACGGAATCTGTGCGGGGGAGCCGGTCACCGGGACACATGGAACGGAATCTGTGCGGGGGAGCCGGTCACCGGGACACATGGAACGGAATCTGTGCGGGGGAGCTGGTCACCGGGACACATGGAACGGAATCTGTGCGGGGGAGCCGGTCACCGGGACACATGGAACGGAATCTGTGCGGGGGAGCTGGTCACCGGGACACATGGAACGGAATCTGTGCGGGGAGCCGGTCACCGGGACACATGGAACGGAATCTGTGCGGGGGAGCCGGTCACCGGGACACATGGAACGGAATCTGTGCGGGGAGCCGGTCACCGGGACACATGGAACGGAATCTGTGTGGGGGAGCCGGTCACCGGGACACATGGAACGGAATCTGTGCGGGGGAGCCGGTCACCGGGACACATGGAACGGAATCTGTGTGGGGGAGCCGGTCACCGGGACACATGGAACGGAATCTGTGTGGGGGAGCCGGTCACCGGGGCACATGGAACGGAACCTGTGTGGGGGAGCCGGTCACCGGGACACATGGAACGGAATCTGTGTGGGGGAGCTGGTCACCGGGACACATGGAACGGAATCTGTGCGGGGGAGCCGGTCACCGGGACACATGGAATGGGATATGTGCGGGGGAGCCGGTCACCGGGACACATGGAACGGAATCTGTGCGGGGGAGCCGGTCACCGGGACACATGGAACGGAATCTGTGCGGGGGAGCCGGTCACCGGGACACATGGAACGGAATCTGTGCGGGGGAGCCGGTCACCGGGACACATGGAACGGAACCTGTGCGGGGGAGCCGGTCACCGGGACACATGGAACGGAATCTGTGCGGGGGAGCTGGTCACCGGGACACATGGAACGGAATCTGTGCGGGGAGCCGGTCACCGGGACACATGGAACGGAATCTGTGCGGGGGAGCCGGTCACCGGGACACATGGAACGGAATCTGTGCGGGGAGCCGGTCACCGGGACACATGGAACGGAATCTGTGTGGGGGAGCCGGTCACCGGGACACATGGAACGGAATCTGTGCGGGGGAGCCGGTCACCGGGACACATGGAACGGAATCTGTGCGGGGAGCCGGTCACCGGGACACATGGAACGGAATCTGTGTGGGGGAGCCGGTCACCGGGACACATGGAACGGAATCTGTGCGGGGGAGCTGGTCACCGGGGCACATGGAACGGGATATGTGCAGGGGAGCCGGTCACCGGGACACATGGAACGGAATCTGTGCGGGGGAGCCGGTCACCGGGACACATGGAACGGAATCTGTGCGGGGAGCTGGTCACCGGGACACATGGAACGGAATCTGTGTGGGGGAGCCGGTCACCGGGGCACATGGAACGGAACCTGTGTGGGGGAGCCGGTCACCGGGACACATGGAACGGAATCTGTGTGGGGGAGCTGGTCACCGGGACACATGGAATGGGATATGTGCGGGGGAGCCGGTCACCGGGACACATGGAACGGAATCTGTGCGGGGGAGCCGGTCACCGGGACACATGGAACGGAATCTGTGTGGGGGAGCTGGTCACCGGGACACATGGAACGGAATCTGTGCGGGGGAGCTGGTCACCGGGACACATGGAACGGAATCTGTGCGGGGGAGCCGGTCACCGGGACACATGGAACGGAATCTGTGCGGGGGAGCCGGTCACCGGGACACATGGAACGGAATCTGTGCGGGGGAGCTGGTCACCGGGACACATGGAACGGAATCTGTGCGGGGGAGCCGGTCACCGGGACACATGGAACGGAATCTGTGCGGGGGAGCCGGTCACCGGGACACATGGAACGGAGTCTGTGCGGGGGAGCCGGTCACCGGGACACATGGAACGGAATCTGTGCGCATTATATGCTGCTACGTATCGGTTTATTTCAGCGTTGCGCATGGAGATAAACGCTTACACAAGTTCGCTTGGGAAATGTTTCGCGCTCAGGGGATAAAAAAACAAAACTACATTGAAATAACAAAATAGTTATTTGATGGGTAAGAAAATTGTGCTCATAATGAGACTGATGGATTGCAAAGGTTATGAGAAAGTGTCTGTTTAAACCCACAAATCAAAGAATAATATAAATCCCACATGTTGTGCAACATAAAGAACCCATTGCAGGCACTGTCAGAAATCACCGAATCAACTCCCGTTACTCGCACTGAAAGTCTGGGGTCTCAGCCCACGGGGACGGGTCTCAGCCCACAGGGACGGGTGTCAGCCCACGGGGAGGGGTCTCGGCCCACGGGGAGGGGTCTCAGCCCACAGGGATGGGTCTCAGCCCACGGGGACGGGTGTCAGCCCACGGGGAGGGGTCTCGGCCCACGGGGAGGGGTCTCAGCCCATGGGGACGGGTCTCAGCCCACGAGGACGGGTGTCAGCCCACAGGGAGGGGTCTCGGCCCACGGGGACGGGTCTCAGCCCACGGGGACGGGTGTCAGCCCACGGGGAGGGGTCTCTGCCCACGGGGAGGGGTCTCAGCCCACGGGGATGGGTCTCAGCCCACGGGGACGGGTGTCAGCCCACGGGGAGGGGTCTCGGCCCACGGGGAGGGGTCTCAGCCCACAGGGATGGGTCTCAGCCCACGGGGACGGGTCTCAGCCCACAGGGAGGGGTCTCGGCCCACGGGGAGGGGTCTCGGCCCACGGGGAGGGGTCTCAGCCCACGGGGAGGGGTCTCGGCCCACGGGGAGGGGTCTCAGCCCACGGGGAGGGGTCTCAGCCCACGGGGAGGGGTCTTGGCCCACGGGGACGGGTCTCAGCCCATGGGGACAGGTCTCAGCCCACGGGGACGGGTCTCAGCCCACGGGGAGGGGTCTCAGCCCACGGGGACGGGTCTCAGCCCACGGGGAGGGGTGTCTGCCCACGGGGACGGGTCTCGGCCCACGGGGAGGGGTCTCAGCACACGGGGAGGGGTCTCAGCCCATGGGATGGGTCTCTGACCACGGGGAGGGGTCTCAGCCCACGGGGAGGGGTCTCAGCCCATGGGAGGTATCTCTGCCCACGGGGACGGGTCTCTGCCCACAGGGATGGGTCTCTGCCCACGGGGATGTGTTTCTGCCCACGGGGATGGGTCTCTGCCCACGGGGATGGGTTTCTGCCCACGGGTCTCTGCCCACAGGGGACGGGTCTCTGCCCAGGTGGAGGGGACTCTGCCCACGGGCACGGGTTTCTGGGGACGGGTCTCTGCCCACGGGGAGGGGTCTCTGCCCACGGGGACGGGTCTCTGCCCACGGGGAGGGGTCTTTGCCCACAGGGGATGGGTCTCTGCCCACAGGGACGGGTCTCTGCCCACGGGGAGGGGTCTCTGCCCACGGGGATGGGTCTCTGCCCATGGGGAGGAGTCTCTGCCCACAGGGGACGGGTCTCTGCCCACGGGGACGGGTCTCTGCCCACGGGGACGGGTCTCTGCCCACGGGGACGGGTCTCTGTTTCATTATGGTAACCCTACAAGATTAACACCATCACCGCTGGAAGCAATGGGCCGGCGTTAATGTGTATAACAAAGAGCAGCTCAGAGAACCCAAAACTGCCAGGCACCGATTTTAACCCTTTCACTGCCACGGTGTGCCGCCACACGCTATATTGTATTTTTGTTTTAAACACTGGTCACTTCTAATGTCAAAAATCCCCAGCATTATAGAAGAAATAAATCCTTTTGTGTTTGTGGCCGGTTTTTAGTTTAGACTTTCTAGTCCCGGAAGTTATTTTACACGTGTCCCCCATTCCTGCAGCTTTATTCCCGGGATTATTCCTTAACCTGCGGCACAAACTAACACCGAGATGAATGGCAGTCTCTGTGTGATAGTGCCCCGGTGATAGTGCCCCGGTGATAGTGCCCCGGTGATAGTGCCCCGGTGATAGTGCCCCGGTGATAGTGCCCCGGTGATAGTGCCCCGGTGATAGTGCCCCGGTGATAGCGCCCCGGTGATAGTGCCCCGGGCTGCACCGTCTCAGCTGGATGAATAACCCCTATGTAATGTAAGAACATTTAAGAGATAACATGAGGATCTTGTGGTCAGGGAACCAGTGAAATAAAAGGGTTAATGAATTTCAGGATTGAACAAGAAAGCAACGTGTCCGTTTAAAGTGACGGGAATGAAAGAGATGAGGGGGAGCACGGCGTGGCATTCTAAGGGTTAACTGGGCTTCTCCTTTTGTGCCTTAAATGAGAAAAAACATACTTAATGATGAAAGCAATGTTACATATAGTACAGGAGGCGTTACCTCGTTGAGTGCTTTCATTTTATTTTGATTACAAATGTATTTTTTTTTTAGATGACCCTAGAGACTGCGAGGAAACCCCCAACAGCGCTCCCCCCAGTGACCCCAAACCCCCCGCTCCCCCCAGTGACCCCTACACCCCCCCACACTCCTCCCAGTGACCCCAACCCCCGCCGCTCCCCCCAGTGACCCCCAACATAACCAAATACATAAATAACCACAAAGACAAGGTTTGGAGGTACATTAAACATGTGTTACCCCCTGCCAGAGAGCTCGCTCATTGGGTAAAGGCTAAAGGTCATTGACCAATGGACCATTACACCCCCCAAGCTGGACACCACTTGACCACTTAAATGAGCCCCGTCCGCTTGCCTCTCCCAGCATGCACGGGTCTTTCCTGGCCAAGGAGGCCCGTCTGGCAAGGTTACCCCCAAACTGTGGCAGCGACAAAGACAACAAACGCCTCCAAACTTTCACCCCGCAGAGTCCCTACGCTAGGGCCTGTCCCTGAAGCACTAGGGGGCCTAGGGGGATTATTGGCCTAGCACAGCGGGTCACTGACCCCTGCACAGTCACATCTTACCCATAGCTCTTCCAGGTACCGACTAAACGTGGGCTCAGCGCGCAAAATGTATCAATCCCTGGAAGCAGGGAATTGCTGCCGCCCTATAGGCTCCCTGGTGTCATGTGCGTCCTGCCCCTGTTCCTGGCAAAGCCTCTCTGCGCAGGCGCAAATCTTTCTGTAGGGCCGCTGTGCCTACTATAACTGCGCATGCGCGACTGCAAGATGGCGGGCGCCGCCGGGAGTACCTAGCGACGCAGGCGACCCCTGACGCTGCTCCGGCACCCACCGTGCACTCTCCCCCTGCAATGGAGGCCAATGGGGACAACCCTGGGCACCGGAGGACCCCGCCACACTCCTTACCACCCGCGGAGGTAGGGGACACACTACAAGCCCACGGGGGGACCTGGGCTACATATATATATATATACATAGTCAGATGAGGCAGTTGGCACTCCAATAGGTGCTGTTAAGCCACAGGTGCACGTCCCATATAGAGAATGTAGTTATACGTTACCGTTCCAAGGATTGGTAAACAAGAGACAGCACTCAATGTTGAAGATCAAAGTGTATTAGTGAAAGCAAAAATACATCCAGAAACCCAACGTTTCGGTCCTACAGAATGGTACCTTCCTCAGGGGGATACATATATATATACACACAGTAAACTGTTATTTTATGTCACCAAGAGTGTGGTTATTGTGTGAATATTTATGTACATACATTTGGGTCCTGTAACGGGCAAATCCACATCGTAGGATGCGTTACAGGTGGAGGCGCTGACGAACCTTGTTTCCGGGTCCACCCCAGGTTCCCTGCAGCGGAGGCTCAGACCTCCTGTGAGCCACAGGTATTGCACCACACACGCTGTAGTCACCTCACCTCACGGAGGGTGGGGATACACGTGTTACACTTATTTGGGGCAGCATTTAACAACGTATGATCTATTAAGGATCTGGACTTATATTTAACAGTACACAACACAGTACTGTGACATTGGACTTTTTGGGGTATACATCCCCATTTCTAGTACTGTTGGACCCTACTCGTACACACCGAGGGGTCTCCCTACTGTACTTCAACTAACATATTGCCAAAGGTTGAATAATTTACAGACATGTATTTATACATAAGGTTCATGTCATACTATTATAATAACAGGTTTGTTAAGCTTGTCATTTACACAATAGGTTTATATCTCGGGGACGCCAGCGTGCAGTAATTACCAAACACTCACTCAGCAGCAGCTACTATTCATTCCTCACCCTTAGTAACTGGCCCCTTGCACCAGGTCATAGTTTTCTAGCAGCGGTTAAATATCCTGCCCCTGGGGATTACTATAGCAGGCCCGGCAGTGACTGCCCCTCTCCCCATTGGCGCGAATCTGAAAACCCCCGCAGTGACGGGAAGGGGGAGGAGAGCCAGCCTCCCACCCTCTGGGTGCACAGCAGCCCTTATGTGGGTGACGGACGGACCCATTATTTGGGACCTCTGCCTTTCTTTACAATCTTCCTGCATACTTATGTTGCCCGGGTCCCTCCGCTCCTCCGTTCCCCCCCCTTACCTCCGCTGCCGTGGGGGGTGTTGCGGGGATGCGACAGGCTCGCCAGCGGCTCACTCCACAGGGCGCCGCCATGTCCAAGTGCTCGCGCATGTGCGGAGACTCGCACATGCGCAGAGCAGTCGCGGCAGCCATTTTGAGATTGGCACGAGAGGTCGCGTTTCAGCAGGAGGTCGCGCATGCGCAGTGGAGTGGCAGAGAAGTAGCGGCGGCCATGAGAGTATCGCGCATGCGCAGTGAGGATCGCACACGCGGTCCCCATAGGAAAGAGCTTCTGAAGGGACTACAAGACCCAGCAGCACCTGGCGCTGCTTTACCACCTGACGCCAGGGAGCCAATAGGGCTGCAGGGTTCCCTGAGAGGAGAGATACATTTGGCGTGCTTAGGAGAGTCAGTTAGGAGTAGGAGCTGGGACACAGACAGGGGAGGTTGTGTGTGCAGGGTCAGGGACCCAGTGCACAGGCTCGTAATCCCCTAGGCCCCAGCTAGGCCCAGTCATTGAAAGGTTGGAGCTGCTACAGGGACATGCCCTAGATAGGGAACGGTCAGGTGTGTTCTAAAATAGTCAGGGACTGTCACGGTAGTGCTGCCCGCAGACCAGTCCTGTCTCTGTACTGCGGTGGGACGTTAGTAACACGCAACCACAGCAGATGAAGCGTGTCCGGAGTGTGGTAGTTTGCGTAGACAGTCCAGGAGACTTAGTATGGTAATAGAGGTACCTGTCGCATCCGGAGAGAGAGTACTCGTAGTAGGTGCCGATGCCGAGGGTCGAGGAGAGGTCCGGATAGTAAGGTCAAGCCGAAATCGAAGAGAGAAGCAGCGTAGTGATGAGGATGCCGGGGTCGAGAGCCAGGAGAGGAGTCGTAAGCCAAGCCGGGTCAAAACCTAAGAAACACAAACACAAGAAAGAGGGAATCCAGACCAGGTAAGCTGAGGCTATGCAGAGCAATGATTCCAGGGAAGGACTGGGGTAACAAAGGTGGGAGAGCCAATCAGAGAGGGAGGTGGAGCAGAGGTGTGCCGTGGAGCATAAGCTGATAGGTGCGCGCTGTGATCCTGAAGCGGCATCAGCTGGGGAGCAGGGGTGTGTGAGTACGGCTGGAGCGAGTGCTGGAGGCGTGACGGGAGCGTGCACGGTGTAAGACCGTCCCGCGCGCGTCCCAGCCAACATGGCGGCCGCGTGTGTCAGCTTCGGCTGACACGGAGCCTGGCTGCGGAGGGGATACCGCTGGGAGGAGGAAGGGGGAGCAGGAGCAATCCCAGGGAGAGGTAAGGAGGGCGTGTGAGAACCCTGCTTCCTTACAGGGACACAGCTGTGGGAGACGTGGCCTGGCAAGTTTGGTCTGATACCAGACCTCTTCAGTGATAGACTGTCTTCACGGTGGGATCGTCCGGCGAGACACCACCCCACGCGGAGGCGGATTCATCGCGGGATCCGCGGATCCTTTGCGAAGAGATCAGCGGGCCCAGGTGCTGGCGCACTGGGCAGGTATCGTAGCTAAGTGCACCAACAGAATACATACACATTGTGGGCAGCGCTGTGTCACATACCAGGGAGGTTGGGTGTGGGACTTTGGGGTTGTTGTGGATATGATGTGGGGGTACAGGTGTGGGGTTACAGCCCTGCGAGGTGTGTGGGTAGTTGTGCCTTACGTTAGTAGTTATAAGATGTTACATTAGAGATATGTTATGTTCCAGTAAAGCGCCATTCTATTTACTAAGCTGTGTGGTTCATTGTAAGAGTGTCCTGTGAGGGGCTGCTCCCACTCTAGTGGGACCTCTCACAGGTGGAGGCGCTGCACCGTTTATAGAGTAATTCACCCCAGGCTCCCAGCGGTGGAGGCTTAGGCTCCTGCGAGCCAAACAGGTAAAAGGGCAGCACCAGTAGCTAATTACAGTCACCACCTCAGTCTGCATTGCATCCTCTCTCCTTAATTCCACATAGACACACACAGTTTTATTCAGAGCTGGCGATTTCTGGCAGAACTTTATACAATCCCATGATGTTGTAACCCCTCCTGTGCCTCATGTGATGCAGTAAACCCCATTCTCTTGTGGGGGGTGGGATCATTGCAAGATTTACTATATCTGAGAATTTGTTTTACCTTTATACAAATGATCTCCGGTCAATCCGCTAGGATCTGATATTGTGAAAGGGAAAGTGTTTTACAGATAACGAGCTGATACAGCCGGCGTTGCCCGGGATGTAATGTTGTCGCTCCCCCTCTCTCTCCACTCCCTTCCACTCTCTCCCCCCCTCTTCACAGCTCTGCCCCCCCCCCCGTTCAGAGCTGCGCTCCCCTCCCTCCCCCCAGTTCACATCTCCGATTCCCCCCCCTTCAACACTTTGTTTCCCGGTGTGAAGCCGGTGAAGGTAAGGCATTTGTGACGGGTATTTTGTCCTAGTAATGGGGGTGCACAGTGGAGGTGGTAAGCGGGGTGCACAGCGGAGGTTGTGAGCCTGATGAATTGTTGGAGGGGTAAGCGGGGACATAGGGGAGCGGGCATTTTGACACAGTAATTGTGCACAGCGGATGTGGTGAGCGTGCTTCTTACTGGGCGATTGGACAGTAAGCGGCGATCGGGTGTATATAGAAGGGGCGGCGAGGGGGTGATTGTTATTCGGCGATTTGTGAGGGCTGCTGAGCGGTGGGGTGTTGGGCATTGGCTGCAAAGCGGAGACGGTGAGCGTGATGTTGTCGGGCATATTTTGTAGGGGTAAGCGGGGAAATAGCGGAACGGCCGGGAAGGCAGCCATTTTGAGACAGTAAGCGGGGAGCGGCTGTATATATCGGTGCCGGGGTGGGGTGTAGTCGGCCATTTGTCAGGCCTGCTGAGCGGAGGCGCGGTGGGGTCTGCACAGTGGAGGGCGTGATTTGTGAGGTGTACAGCGGTGGTGTGGACGGGTAAGAGGGGGTGGACAGCAGAGGCGGTTATATTGATGGTGTGTGATGTTGAAGGAGGTAGAGAGGTGGAGAGAGGGTGTGAAAGTGAGGTGTGTGATGATTGAGGAGGTGGAGAGGTAGTAAAGGGTGCAGGGAGAGAGGGTTGGAAAGTGGGTTAGACTTACCAAGGTCGGTGGGTGAGTCCGCAGGGAGAGAGTGTCCGAGGCTATCCTGAGGGCTCAGTTTAGGCTTCAGGGTCTCGGGTGACACTCTCAGGGGTATGGTGAATCTGCAGGGGTGAGAGTCTGTGGCAGTATGTGTGTGTCACAGTGGAGTAGGTGTGTCCGTGATGTCAGCATACCTCGTGGCCAATGAGAGGCATGGGGGGGACGGGCCATGGGCGGGCGGACCGACGGACCAATGAGATTCCCAACATCTACTAACAATCAAACACTTTTGAGTTTTATATATATAGATTAGAGAATGAGGCCTGGGAATCTAGTATAAATCCTGATTATTCTGCAAATTTGGCAAATCTTGTTGTCCCTATAGAGCAAAATAGTCTGGAATTAACCCCAAAATAGCCCCCAATATTCCTCAGCAAAATGGCAGAAACGGTCTCTGTGCAGTGACATTTATGGATTTCATTCACAATTTGAGATTTTATTGGTTATAATTAATAAATATGAAAGGTTCGTAGATCTGTTATTACACACGTTGAGATATTCACTAAAGGTTCATAAAAAAAATCGCCGGGCCATTTAAATCACCGTTTTTATGAGCGTTGCTATCACGGTATCAGAAAGCCTTCATTACCTGTCATAGCAAAATTCACAAAACGGGTGATAAGCCGGTGATCTGATGAACGACCCTCTGAAAAGGCCTCACCCGGCGCGTTGTATCTGCTGCAGAGAGAGCTGCTCTGAGAGAGCCGTCTCTCCCGGTGCAAATATCGCCCAAAATGCATGTAAATAAATTTTAATTTTGTTAATAGTTTAGATGAGCAGGGGGTCTCCTGTGCTGAACCGCATTGGTTTCAGCCTCAGGGACCCCCTACTTCCCGAGATACAGGCCCCGTTATGGGGTGCCGGTATCTCCTATGCATTTTATTCCCATGGTCACGTGACGCGGACATTTAAATGCATAGGAGATACTGGCCCCCCATAACGGGGCCTGTATCTCGGGAAGTAGGGGGCCCTGAGGCTATCCGCTATGGTAATGAAGTTTACTGTAAATGCATTTTTATTGCACAGGATTAATGCCAGGGGTCTCTGGTGCTAATATTAATGGATATCAGCCCCAGAGATTCCTGGCATCAATCCTATGCAGGAAAAATGCATTTTTTCCCTAAGCCTGAGTCCCCGCTGGTATTAAGCGCGCTCATGCTTGGAGAGCGCTCCAAGCATGAGCGTTGGGCGTCCTGTCATTTCCGCGCGCGCAGGGGGGGGCATTGAGCGCGCTGGAAAGTTACATTTTTTGTTTACATAAGCACCGAGCGCCGGTGAGCATGTGTGCCCGTGCACTAGCGCGTGCGCGCGGGTATTCCCTGTGAATACAGACGCTACTACTGCTGTGTAACCTGTGTGTGTGTGTGTGTGCGTATATATACATGTAACGGGTATTCCCTGTGAATACAGACGCGACTACCTGCTGTGTAACCTGTGTGGCTCTCAGGAGCCTAAGCCTCCGCTCGGGGAGCCTGGGGTACATACATATAACAATCTCGTGTTGCAACGCCTCCACCTGGGAGGGATCCCAATGGAGTGGGAGGGGGCCCTCACAGGAAACAATCACATCAAGCAAACAGATGTGAAACAGAACTGGCTTTACTGCATAGCATGTACTTATTCATAAATCAACAGGTGTCCCTCTCTAGAGGAGACACTGGCTACTGCGTCTCGCAGGACGCTCCCACCTACACCGGGTGATCCCACCCTGTGTCCAGTAACCCCACAATATGTCCCGCACCCTTAAAGGGAGAGGATATGTGTGACTGCGCAGCCACTAGTCCCGTATTAAATATATATAGGATTGTTGGTGCACTTGGTGATGGTTACCTGCCGAGCTCTCCGGTGCCCGGGCCTGCCAAGGAGCTTCACAAAGGATCCGAAGGCTGACGAAGACAGGAACTACCGTCCGGGGTGATCCCACCCGGATGGCTGCTGCAGCGGCAGTGGAGGTCTGAGCCCAAACCTCGGGATGGACGCGCAGCGTCCGCTGTGTCCCTAACGGACTCTGTGTAGTAAGGGGCAGGGTCCCTAACCTGGGGCCTGTCCCTGAAACACACAAAGCTACTGGTGGCTCAGGGCTATCTGGGGCCTAGGGGGCTGCTGGCCTAGTGCAGGGAGTCACTGACTCCTGCACCCTACCTCCTTCCCCTAGGCTGCTCCTGGCGCCGACTGACTCTGCTGCAAACACCCCGCAAAATGTATCTATCCCTGAGCAGGGAGATACTACAGCCCTATTGGCTCCCTGGCATCACCTGACTCTGCCCCTGTGCACCCTGGGGGCTGTATCTCTTGGTAGCTATTCTGCCCTATGGCCGCCTCGCGCGCACTTGTTCTGCGCATGCGCCAACCTCCGCAGTGGCCACCAGCTGCCCAAACCCATTGCGCATGCGCAACTATATCAACAATGGCGGCGCCCCTCGCGGGAGCCGCCGGGGACCTTCCGAGCACCGGAGTGCTCCCTGCTCGGTCCCCACCCTCCAGGAACGCCAGCGGGGCTGCCGCTTGGCTCCGGCAGCCCCCACCATCAGCGGAGGTAACGGGGGTTGCGGAGTAAATGGGGGAACCTGGTTACATAATTAACCGCGGCAAGCGCCGCCCGCTCAGCACTAACGGGGACGCTTCTCTGCAGGTTTCCAACACCTTCAAGCCAACTTTTTCTGGCCTGAGGATTTTGTGATAAAATCACCATTCCAGAGCGGCGACGGGCGTTCTTAGCCCAATCACGGCTACTAGAATTGCGCGCGTTTATGAACATGCAGATAAGTGGCGATGCCCGCTGCCTCAGTAAAAAAAAATTATGAGCAATTTTTTGGGGGCGATGCAGTCTTTTATCGCCCACTTATCACGCTTACTGAATAGCAGTAGGCATTTTGGACGATAAGTGCTCGATACGTGGCGTGTGAACGCTTACTGCAGGCCCCTCCCTGTGCGTCCTTTGTTCATTCCTTCCAGTGTTTGTTTTCCAGGAGGCCAGAGAAGGACCTAAAGCTAAAGCAGATTCCCCAGTTTCATGAGCGCTGAGAACGGAAACGCCACTGGGACAGATCAGGGCCGCTCAGTGCAAAGTTATTACTGGATCGGGTAATATTCAGCACACAACCGTTTGACAAATTACAGAAGGAGAAGAGGAATGGCGTCAAAAACACAAGTTCTAAAAGGCGTCTTGTTAATGAAGAATATAATGTAATTTGTTTGTCTGTAATAAAATTATGCAAATCAAAGATGGAACTCTTCTAAAACCTCACTGATTAAAATGAGATAATTTATCACAAGGAATATTACTTATCATGTTTGTGAGCTGCACATTAATTCTATTACGGTAATGCATCTTTTTCTTCTAATGTAATGGATTTGTGCATTCTAACAGAAAATGACTTTTATAGTACCCACAATTATACCAATATTCACTGCTTAGCCAATGCGACAGAATAACATATGTCTACAACTTTACAATAATCCTATTAAAATAAACAAAGTTTATGAATGTATCTTTCATGCCAATAAAGCTGATTGAAAATCCAATTGTATTGCTCATTATTTACACATCTCCCCATATAACGAGGCTGGTATAAGTGGGCACGTTTGTTTGTTTGTTTGGTTGTTTGTTTGTTTGTTTGCTTGTGCAGAGAGGATACTCGCAGGGCATATTTACTATATACAGTATTATTTCTAAGTGCTTCTAATGTATCCCGTTTGTCTTGCTTGGCCTCTGCCTTATCACGTAGGGGGTCTCCTCTTCCCCGTCCTGGGACATCGCGGCACTGTCACTGCGACAGATCCAGCTGCTTGTGTTCCCAGGGCCCGGACTGTGAGTTCTGGGGGTCACATGATATATTTGTACTAAATGAGGAGATTAAAAGTCCCTGTTCTTGAAGAGTCAGGGAATAGGAGCATTGGAGGCAGATAGCACTGGTAGGGGCTCAGTACCAGCACACATCAGAACCTCTGCTTGGGGGCTCAGTACCAGCACACATCAGAACCTCTGCTTGGGGGCTCAGTACCAGCACACATCAGAACCTTTGCTTGTGGGCTCAGTACTAGAACACATCAGAACCTCTGCTTGTGGGCTCAGTACTGGAACACATCAGAACCTCTGCTTGGGGGCTCAGTACCAGCACACATCAGAACCTCTGCTTGTGGGCTCAGTACTGGAACACATCAGAACCTCTGCTTGTGGGCTCAGTACCGGAACACATCAAAACCTCTGCTTGTGGGCTCAGTACTAGAACACATCAGAACCTCTGCTTGTGGGCTCAGTACCGGAACACATCAGAACCTCTGCTTGTGGGCTCAGTACAGAAATACATCAGAACCTCTGATTGTGGGCTCAGTACCAGAATACATCAGAACCTCTGCTTGGGGGCTCAGTACTGGCACACATCAGAACCTCTGCTTGGGGACTCAGTACTGGAACACATCAGAACCTCTGCTTGTGGGCTCAGTACAGGAATACATCAGAACCTCTGCTTGTGGGCGCAGTTCCGGCACACATCAGAACCTCTGCTTGTGGGCTCAGTACCAGCACACATCAGAACCTCTGCTTGTGGGCTCAGTACTGGAACACATCAGAACCTCTGCTTGTGGGCTCAGTACAGGAATACATCAGAACCTCTGCTTGTGGGCGCAGTTCCGGCACACATCAGAACCTCTGCTTGTGGGCTCAGTACCGGTACAGAATCTCTGCTTGTGGGCTCAGTACCGGCACAGAACCTCTGCTTGTGGGCTCAGTACCGGCACAGAACCTCTGCTTGTGGGCTCAGTACCAGCACAGAACCTCTGCTTGTGGGCTCAGTACAGGCACAGAACCTCTGCTTGTGGGCGCAGTTAAGGCACAGAACCTCTGCTTGTGGGCTCAGTACCAGCACAGAACCTCTGCTTGTGGGCTCAGTACCGGCACAGAACCTCTGCTTGTGGGCACAGTACCGGAACACATCAGAACCTCTGCTTGTGGGCTCAGTACCAGAATACATCAGAACCTCTGCTTGGTGGCTCAGTACCAGAATACATCAGAACCTCAGCTTGTTGGCTCAGTACCAGCACAGAACTTCTGCTTGTGGGCTCAGTACCGGCACAGAACCTCTGCTTGTGGGCACAGTACCGGCACAGAACCTCTGCTTGTGGGCGCAGTTAAGGCACAGAACCTCTGCTTGTGGGCTCAGTACCGGCACAGAACCTCTGCTTGTGGGCTCAGTACCGGCACAGAACCTCTGCTTGTGGGCACAGTTAAGGAACAGAACCTCTGCTTGTGGGCTCAGTACCGGCACAGAACCTCTGCTTGTGGGCTCAGTACCGGCACAGAACTTCTGCTTGTGGGCGCAGTTAAGGCACAGAACCTCTGCTTGTGGGCTCAGTACCGGCACAGAACCTCTGCTTGTGGGCTCAGTACCGGCACAGAACCTCTGCTTGTGGGCTCAGTACCGGCACAGAACCTCTGCTTGTGGGCTCAGTACCGGCACAGAACCTCTGCTTGTGTGCGCAGTTAAGGCACAGAACCTCTGCTTGTGGGCTCAGTACTGGCACAGAACCTCTGCTTGTGGGCTCAGTACCGGCACAGAACCTCTGCTTGTGGGCGCAGTTAAGGCACAGAACCTCTGCTTGTGGGCTCAGTACCGGCACAGAACCTCTGCTTGTGTGCTCAGTACCGGCACAGAACCTCTGCTTGTGGGCGCAGTTAAGGCACAGAACCTCTGCTTGTGGGCTCAGTACCGGCACAGAACCTCTGCTTGTGGGCGCAGTTAAGGCACAGAACCTCTGCTTGTGGACTCAGTACCAGCACAGAACCTCTGCTTGTGGGCGCAGTACCGGCACAGAACCTCTGCTTGTGGGCACAGTTAAGGCACAGAACCTCTGCTTGTGGGCTCAGTACCGGCACAGAACCTCTGCTTGTGGGCTCAGTACCGGCACAGAACTTCTGCTTGTGGGCGCAGTTAAGGCACAGAACCTCTGCTTGTGGGCTCAGTACCGGCACAGAACCTCTGCTTGTGGGCTCAGTACCGGCACAGAACCTCTGCTTGTGGGCTCAGTACCGGCACAGAACCTCTGCTTGTGGGCTCAGTACCGGCACAGAACCTCTGCTTGGCCCCATATCTCAGTCATTGTTCCCCGTTGGACTCACAGAGAAGCCGGCGTGTTTGGCTTTGTGCAGCAAACCAGGCTCATAAATTATACAACAGCTCCTCATTGTTTGTCTAATCTAACAAACTGCACCATACAAGTGGGGTTTGTACAGAAAATAAGCATTGTGTGCGCCTCCCAGGATTGTGCAACACCCAGAAGCGTTTGTGAGCGGATAGTACAAAGCAGGGAAGGTCAGAGAGGTCACTAGCGCAGCTCAGGTGCGCACGCCGCAGGCTGGGGCCTGATGTCGGAGAGGCGATTATCATGCACGGCTTTGTTACCTGACATAAGGCCAGAGAGTGACAGAAACAGGGGGACAGGGAGGAGGGGAGGGGGGAGAGAAAGGGAGGGGGAGAGGGAGGAGGGGAGAGAGAGGAGGGGGAAAGAGGAGGAGGAGGGGGGAGGAAAGGAGAGGGGGAGAGAGGGAGGGGGAGAGAGCATGTACATATGTGAGGGAGGTAGGGATATGTGAGGGAGAGGGGGGAGAGAGAGGGGAGGGGGAGAGAAAGAGAGGGGAGGGAGGGGGAGAGAGAGGGGGAGAGAGGGAGGGGGGAGAGAGCATGTACATATGTGAGGGAGGTAGGGATATGTGAGGGAGAGGGGGGAGAGAGAGGGGAGAGAAAGAGAGGGGAGGGAGGGGGGGAGAGAGAGGGGGAGAGGGAGGGGGAGAGGGAGGGGGAGAGAGAGGGGAGGGAGGGGGAAAGAAAGAGAGGAGGAGGGGGGAGAGAGAGGAAGAGGGGGGAGGAAAAGAGAGGGAGTGATAGAGAGGGGGAGAGGGGGGAGAGAGCATGAACATATGAAAGAAGGAGAGGGAGGGGAGGAGAGAGAGAGAGAGCAAGAGCATGTATGAGAGAGAGAGAGAGAGAGAGACAGGGGAGGAAGGGACAGAGAGAAAGTGTATGTGAGGGAGAGACTCACAGAGAGAGAGAGCGAGGCCAATGAGAAGCCAATTAACACGCAGGTAATTATCTGGCTCCTTCTGACGCACAAAGCCCTCACATTGTCTGAGTATTTATGGGGTTGGCACCAAGGTCTGTTTTGTCAAAACAAATAGACTAACTATTGTAATGAATCCGCCGTGCCGCCGGTGTTTGCCGAGATCCTGGTTACAGAGCATCGTGGGCAGTGACACTCTACAACTCACAATGCCAAGGCACCTGCGAAATATACTGAGACTTTCACAGTGACACAATAAGAACCTTTTTACTGTGCTGTGTGTCCATGTTTCACCCAATAAACTGTAAGATGGACCTGGGAAATGTGGTGTATTTCCGTGGGATCTCCGTGGCCTGCTCTTAGGCCACGAGCTCGGAGATTCCCACTTAAAGGAGGGGATTAATGGTACTGAGGGTCTCTTAGGCCTCGTCCAGGGTGTGAGCGCTCTCACTCGCGTTCAAAACACTGAAACTCAACCCCCCTGTCCATACTGCGCGCGCCCGTGAGCGTGGGGAGGCGCATGCGTGCCGAGACAAATATTTGTCGTGCTTGCCCTGGTCATGTGCGTGGTTCAGCCAACGATGGCGAACCACTCGCGTGATGTCACGGGCACACCTCCCTAAGTGCGTAACTAGCTAGCCAGGAATCGCCGATCAACACAAGCGCTTGACGTCACGGTGCTAGCTTCTACCCTGGACGAGGCCTTCTGCAGGCGGTGGGCATTGCGGGCGGGTAACTGAAAAAGGGGTCAAAAGTAAAACTAACTCTAACCATTAACCACAGCTCAGAAACAGCGACATGTCCCGCGACATCCAGGACGAGGCCTGTAACCATTAACCACAGCTCAGAAACAGCGACATGTCCCGCGACATCCAGGACGAGGCCTGTAACCATTAAGCACAGCTCAGAAACAGCGACATGTCCCGCGACATCCAGGACGAGGCCTGTAACCATTAAGCACAGCTCAGAAACAGCGACATGTCCCGCGACATCCAGGACGAGGCCTGTAACCATTAAACACAGCTCAGAAACAGCGACATGTCCCGCGACATCCAGGACGAGGCCTGTAACCATTAAACACAGCTCAGAAACAGCGACATGTCCCGCGACATCCCGGACGAGGCCTGTAACCATTAACAACAGCTCAGAAACAGCGACGTGTCCCGCGACATCCAGGACGAGGCCTGTAACCATTAACCACAGCTCAGAAACAGCGACATGTCCCGCGACATCCAGGACGAGGCCTGTAACCATTAACCACAGCTCAGAAACAGCGACATGTCCCGCGACATCCAGGACGAGGCCTGTAACCATTAAGCACAGCTCAGAAACAGCGACATGTCCCGCGACATCCAGGACGAGGCCTGTAACCATTAAGCACAGCTCAGAAACAGCGACATGTCCCGCGACATCCAGGACGAGGCCTGTAACCATTAAACACAGCTCAGAAACAGCGACATGTCCCGCGACATCCAGGACGAGGCCTGTAACCATTAAACACAGCTCAGAAACAGCGACATGTCCCGCGACATCCCGGACGAGGCCTGTAACCATTAACAACAGCTCAGAAACAGCGACGTGTCCCGCGACATCCAGGACGAGGCCTGTAACCATTAACCACAGCTCAGAAACAGCGACATGTCCCGCGACATCCAGGACGAGGCCTGTAACCATTAACCACAGCTCAGAAACAGCGACATGTCCCGCGACATCCAGGACGAGGCCTGTAACCATTAAGCACAGCTCAGAAACAGCGACATGTCCCGCGACATCCCGGACGAGGCCTGTAACCATTAAACACAGCTCAGAAACAGCGACATGTCCCGCGACATCCCGGACGAGGCCTGTAACCATTAACAACAGCTCAGAAACAGCGACATGTCCCGCGACATCCCGGACGAGGCCTGTAACCATTAACAACAGCTCAGAAACAGCGACATGTCCCGCGACATCCAGGACGAGGCCTGTAACCATTAACCACAGCTCAGAAACAGCGACGTGTCCCGCGACATCCAGGACGAGGCCTGTAACCATTAAACACAGCTCAGAAACAGCGACATGTCCCGCGACATCCAGGACGAGGCCTGTAACCATTAACAACAGCTCAGAAACAGCGACATGTCCCGCGACATCCAGGACGAGGCCTGTAACCATTAACCACAGCTCAGAAACAGCGACATGTCCCGCGACATCCAGGACGAGGCCTGTAACCATTAACAACAGCTCAGAAACAGCGACGTGTCCAGGACGATGTAACCATTAACCACAGCTCAGAAACAGCGACATGTCCCGCGACATCCAGGACGAGGCCTGTAACCATTAACCACAGCTCAGAAACAGCGACATGTCCCGCGACATCCAGGACGAGGCCTGTAACCATTAACCACAGCTCAGAAACAGCGACGTGTCCCGCGACATCCAGGACGAGGCCTGTAACCATTAAGCACAGCTCAGAAACAGCGACATGTCCCGCGACATCCCGGACGAGGCCTGTAACCATTAAACACAGCTCAGAAACAGCGACATGTCCCGCGACATCCCGGACGAGGCCTGTAACCATTAACAACAGCTCAGAAACAGCGACATGTCCCGCGACATCCCGGACGAGGCCTGTAACCATTAACAACAGCTCAGAAACAGCGACATGTCCCGCGACATCCAGGACGAGGCCTGTAACCATTAACCACAGCTCAGAAACAGCGACGTGTCCCGCGACATCCAGGACGAGGCCTGTAACCATTAAACACAGCTCAGAAACAGCGACATGTCCCGCGACATCCAGGACGAGGCCTGTAACCATTAACAACAGCTCAGAAACAGCGACATGTCCCGCGACATCCAGGACGAGGCCTGTAACCATTAACCACAGCTCAGAAACAGCGACATGTCCCGCGACATCCAGGACGAGGCCTGTAACCATTAACCACAGCTCAGAAACAGCGACATGTCCCGCGACATCCAGGACGAGGCCTGTAACCATTAAGCACAGCTCAGAAACAGCGACGTGTCCCGCGACATCCAGGACGAGGCCTGTAACCATTAAACACAGCTCAGAAACAGCGACATGTCCCGCGACATCCAGGACGAGGCCTGTAACCATTAAACACAGCTCAGAAACAGCGACGTGTCCCGCGACATCCAGGACGAGGCCTGTAACCATTAAACACAGCTCAGAAACAGCGACGTGTCCAGGACGATGTAACCATTAAACACAGCTCAGAGACAGGAGAGGTTTGGGGCCCAAGAGTAGAATAAATGTTAGTTAGAAAGTAAATGGGAGGTTGTCATATAACAGTCGCGAAATGTGACATGGGATGAGCCAGAAGAATATTGGGGTGCAGAGACGGGCAGCAGGAAATCATTGTCCAGCGACGTGTTCCGCGACGTGTCCAGTGACGTGTCCAGTGACGTGTCCAGTGACGTGTCCAGCGATGTGTCGCGCGACGTGTCCAGGACGAGGCATGTAACCATTAACCACAGCTCAGAGACAGCAACATGTCCCGCGACGTGTCCAGTGACGTGTCCAGTGACGTGTCCAGTGACGTGTCCAGCGATGTGTCGCGCGACGTGTCCAGGACGAGGCATGTAACCATTAACCACAGCTCAGAGACAGCGACGTGTCCCGCGACGTGTCCAGCGACGTGTCCAGCGATGTAACCCGCGACGTGTCCCGTGTTGTGTCCCGCGATGGGTCCAGCTATTGAAGCCAGAATGGCAAACACAGGACAGAAACATGACAAGGACAGAGTTACAGACCTCAGAACGACCGCCCTGGGAAGATAAAGGAGATTTCATGGAGACTTTCAAATACCTGAACGGTATAAATATTCCGCGGCTGCACAGTGCAGCGGGAAAGTACCCTGTGTTGTTTTATCGTGTGACTGTCTTTAAGCCGATAATAATCTCTAAATATATAGCAGTTTTGACCTCGCCTTGAGCTTCTGCTCTGAACGTCTCCTTTTTGTCCCAGTTGCCTCTACGGGAACTCGCTCCCTTTCAAATAGCCTCTCTCCAAATCTGTAAGTGCCACCTAAATCCTCAGCTTTTCAATTAACTAATTCAATAGCCTGGGAATTAATTACCAAGCGCAGTTACCCACTTTGCCCTACACATATATATATATCCCTAATGCCTCTGCCCTCTCTCCTCTGCATCTCCCCCATATACACCTTGTATCGCTGGCTCTTTGGCACTGGTTATAGCCCTGTGCATTCTGTCTTTTTGGTTGTTCTTATTCCGTGTTCCCGGTATTCAGCCCGCCTCTGCTCCGATGCTTTGAATCGCAGTGTACCTCGCTGGCTCGCTATCAAATACAGAATATAGAACAATTCCTTGTTTGCTTAGTGAATAACAAAGAAACAGAAGCAGCAGCCGGGAGAGAAATGCCTCTAATAGATTTAACGTAAAACCCGTGCAGAAACAATTCATGCCTCAGAGGTCCGAGACGGCCAATGTTTGGAGACTTTGCCCCACTGCCACAGACCTGCAGTTTATATTTTGTTTACGGAGGCGAATCAGTAACCTTATTTTTTGGCTCAGCATGTGTAATTCTTCATGGGAGCTGAGAACAGCAGCGAGCGTCCGCGAGCAGTTCAATATCCTATTTATTTTATTTATAAAAGAAATTCAAAGCCTGAAAGGACGGAGTAATTGACTTACTGGGATGACAGTTAAACCCACTAAATTTAATCTTATCCACTCAAGTACAACATATCTTGCTTACAAATTATCAGCCTGCAGCAGGCAGACCCGGCTCTCAGCGCCTAATCCAAATGGAAATGAAGATCCCGTTATTGTATTATCTGACTTTACTATCAGCATTAATCCAGCTTTGCTGCTTTAATGATGCCACTTGTGGCATGAGAGGAGACTGTGAGCTGCTTCCATTAAAATGCAAATCTGTCCCACTGAGAAAATAAGTGACACAAAAGTACGGGAGTGTGTGTGTGTGTGTGTGAGTGTGTGTGTGTGTGTGAGTGTGTGTGTCCAGGCTCGGGCGCTCCCCGCACACGGCTGATACAAGCATAATAACTGATGCTGTGATTACTATTCTGCCTCCGGATTTCAAATGAATTAGAGCTATTTTACCACAGAACATCACAAAAGTCGCTCAACATGGCGGCCGTTTCCTTTCTGAGGAGATTTCTGTTTTTTGTTGTCAGGAAATGAACAAATACTTATCAATGTAACAAACCTGGATATCGGCGATCTTCACAGCCAGGCTTCTTGCTGATATTGTTCAGTGCGTGTGAGACGGGAAATGAAACATTCGTTCTATTCCTTTCATATCCCGACTGTATCTCGCAATGCGCTGGTGACTGTCTCCGCGTCTCATTGTACAAACGCAAAAAGAAAACTTTTGTGAACCTAGATCTGGGTTACATTATATGTCACGGAAGAAATCGCCTCCTCCTGATGTTTCAGCAAACTCATCAAAATCTCCGCACACGTGTAATGTTCAGAAGCGCGAGGAAATCTCCGGGGGCAGGAGGAATTAACCCATAAAATACCTACCAGGAAAAATACATTGAGAGTTAAGATGGGTTTTCAAGTATACCCTTTAATACTGTGACATACTCCCACACAGGCGGTATGAAGAGCCCATGTTACCTGTCCCGGGAGGTGATACTGTGACATACTCACACACAGGCGGTATGAAGAGCCCGTGTTACCTGTCCCGGGATGTGATACTGTGACATACTCACACACAGGCGGTATGAAGAGCCCATGTTACCTGTCCCGGGATGTGATACTGTGACATACTCCCACACAGGCGGTATGAAGAGCCCATGTTACCTGTCCCGGGATGTGATACTGTGACATACTCACACACAGGCGGTATGAAGAGCCCGTGTTACCTGTCCCGGGATGTGATACTGTGACATACTCACACACAGGCGGTATGAAGAGCCCGTGTTACCTGTCCCGGGAGGTGATACTGTGACATACTCCCACACAGGCGGTATGAAGAGCCCGTGTTACCTGTCCCGGGAGGTGATACTGTGACATACTCCCACACAGGCGGTATGAAGAGCCCATGTTACCTGTCCCGGGATGTGATACTGTGACATACTCACACACAGGCGGTATGAAGAGCCCATGTTACCTGTCCCGGGATGTGATACTGTGACATACTCACACACAGGCGGTATGAAGAGCCCATGTTACCTGTCCCGGGATGTGATACTGTGACATACACACACAGGCGGTATGTAGCGCCCATGTTACCTGTCCCGGGATGTGATACTGTGACATACTCACACACAGGCGGTATGTAGATCCCATCTTACCTGTCCCGGGATGTAATACTGTGACATACTCACACACAGGCGGTATGAAGAGCCCATGTTACCTGTCCCGGGATGTGATACTGTGACATACTCACACACAGGCGGTATGAAGAGCCCATGTTACCTGTCCCGGGATGTGATACTGTGACATACTCACACACAGGCGGTATGAAGAGCCCGTGTTACCTGTCCCGGGATGTAATACTGTGACATACTCACACACAGGCGGTATGAAGAGCCCATGTTACCTGTCCCGGGATGTGATACTGTGACATACTCACACACAGGCGGTATGAAGAGCCCATGTTATCTGTCCCGGGATGTAATACTGTGACATACTCACACACAGGCGGTATGAAGAGCCCATGTTACCTGTCCCGGGATGTGATACTGTGACATACTCACACACAGGCGGTATGAAGCGCCCATGTTACCTGTCCCGGGATGTGATACTGTGACATACTCACACACAGGCGGTATGAAGAGCCCATGTTACCTGTCCCGGGAGGTGATACTGTGACATACTCCCACACAGGCGGTATGAAGAGCCCATGTTACCTGTCCCGGGATGTGATACTGTGACATACTCACACACAGGCGGTATGAAGAGCCCGTGTTACCTGTCCCGGGATTTGATACTGTGACATACTCACACACAGGCGGAATGAAGAGCCTGTGTTACCTGTCCCGGGAGGTGATACTGTGACATACTCACACACAGGCGGTATGAAGAGCCCATGTTACCTGTCCCCTGATGTGATACTGTGACATACTCACACACAGGCGGTATGAAGAGCCCATGTTACCTGTCCCGGGATGTGATACTGTGACATACTCACACACAGGCGGTATGAAGAGCCCATGTTACCTGTCCCGGGAGGTGATACTGTGACATACTCACACACAGGCGGTATGAAGAGCCCATGTGACCTGTCCCGGGATGTGATACTGTGACATACTCACACACAGGCGGTATGAAGATCCCGTGTTACCTGTCCCGGGATGTGATACTGTGACATACTCACACACAGGCGGTATGAAGAGCCCGTGTTACCTGTCCCGGGATGTGATACTGTGACATACTCACACACAGGCGGTATGAAGAGCCCATGTTACCTGTCCCCTGATGTGATACTGTGACATACTCACACACAGGCGGTATGAAGAGCCCATGTTACCTGTCCCGGGATGTGATACTGTGACATACTCACACACAGGCGGTATGAAGAGCCCATGTTACCTGTCCCGGGATGTGATATTGTGACATACTCACACACAGGCGGTATGAAGAGCCCATGTTACCTGTCCCGGGATGTGATACTGTGACATACTCACACACAGGCGGTATGAAGATCCCGTGTTACCTGTCCCGGGATGTGATACTGTGACATACTCACACACAGGCGGTATGAAGAGCCCGTGTTACCTGTCCCGGGATGTGATACTGTGACATACTCACACACAGGCGGTATGAAGAGCACATGTTACCTGTCCCGGGATGTGATACTGTGACATACTCACACACAGGCGGTATGAAGAGCCCATGTTACCTGTCCCGGGATGTGATATTGTGACATACTCACACACAGGCGGTATGAAGAGCCCATGTGACCTGTCCCGGGATGTGATACTGTGACATACTCACACACAGGCGGTATGAAGAGCCCATGTTACCTGTCCCGGGATGTGATATTGTGACATACTCACACACAGGCGGTATGAAGAGCACATGTTACCTGTCCCGGGATGTGATACTGTGACATACTCACACACAGGCGGTATGAAGATCCCGTGTTACCTGTCCCGGGATGTGATACTGTGACATACTCACACACAGGCGGTATGAAGAGCCCATGTTACCTGTCCCGGGATGTGATATTGTGACATACTCACACACAGGCGGTATGAAGAGCCCATGTGACCTGTCCCGGGATGTGATACTGTGACATACTCACACACAGGCGGTATGAAGAGCCCATGTTACCTGTCCCGGGATGTGATACTGTGACATACTCACACACAGGCGGTATGAAGAGCCCGTGTTACCTGTCCCGGGATGTGATACTGTGACATACTCACACACAGGCGGTATGAAGAGCCCATGTTACCTGTCCCGGGATGTGATACTGTGACATACTCACACACAGGCGGTATGAAGAGCCCATGTTACCTGTCCCGGGATGTGATACTGTGACATACTCACACACAGGCGGTATGAAGAGCCCATGTTACCTGTCCCGGGAGGTGATACTGTGACATACTCACACACAGGCGGTATGAAGAGCCCATGTTACCTGTCCCGGGATGTGATACTGTGACATACTCACACACAGGTGGTATGAAGAGCCCATGTTACCTGTCCCGGGATGTGATACTGTGACATACTCACACACAGGCGGTATGAAGAGCCCATGTTACCTGTCCCGGGATGTAATACTATGATATACTCACACACAGGCGGTATGAAGAGCCCGTGTTACCTGTCCCGGGATGTGATACTGTGACATACTCACACACAGGCGGTATGAAGAGCCCATGTTACCTGTCCCCTGATGTGATTCTGTGACATACTCACACACAGGCGGTATGAAGAGCCCATGTTACCTGTCCCGGGATGTAATACTATGACATACTCACACACAGGCGGTATGAAGAGCCCGTGTTACCTGTCCCGGGATGTGATACTGTGACATACTCACACACAGGCGGTATGAAGAGCCCGTGTTACCTGTCCCGGGATGTGATACTGTGACATACTCACACACAGGCGGTATGAAGAGCCCGTGTTACCTGTCCGGGATGTGACACTGTGACATACTCACACACAGGCGGTATGTAGATCCCATGTTACCTGTCCCGGGATGTGATACTGTGACATACTCACACACAGGCGGTATGTAGATCCCATGTTACCTGTCCCGGGAGGTGATACTGTGACATACTCACACACAGGCGGTATGAAGAGCCCATGTTACCTGTCCCGGGATGTGATACTGTGACATACTCACACACAGGCGGTATGAAGAGCCCATGTTACCTGTCCCGGGATGTGATACTGTGACATACTCACACACAGGCGGTATGAAGAGCCCGTGTTACCTGTCCCGGGATGTGATACTGTGACATACTCACACACAGGCGGTATGAAGAGCACGTGTTACCTGTCCCGGGATGTGATACTGTGACATACTCACACACAGGCGGTATGAAGAGCCCGTGTTACCTGTCCCGGGATGTGATACTGTGACATACTCACACACAGGCGGTATGAAGAGCCCATGTTACCTGTCCCGGGATGTGATACTGTGACATACTCACACACAGGCGGTATGAAGAGCCCATGTTACCTGTCCTGGGATGTGATACTGTGACATACTCACACACAGGCGGTATGAAGAGCCCATGTTACCTGTCCTGGGATGTGATACTGTGACATACTCACACACAGGCGGTATGAAGAGCCCATGTTACCTGTCCCGGGATGTGATACTGTGACATACACACACAGGCGTTATGAAGAGCCCATGTTACCTGTCCCGGGATGTGATACTGTGACATACTCACACACAGGCGGTATGAAGAGCCCATGTTACCTGTCCCGGGAGGTGATACTGTGACATACACACACACAGGCGGTATGAAGAGCCCATGTTACCTGTCCCGGGAGGTGATACTGTGACATACTCACACACAGGCGGTATGAAGAGCCCGTGTTACCTGTCCCGGGATGTGATACTGTGACATACTCACACACAGGCGGTATGAAGAGCCCCTGTAACCTGTCCCGGGATGTGATACTATGACATACTCACACACAGGCGGTATGAAGAGCCCATGTTACCTGTCCCGGGATGTGATACTGTGACATACTCACACACAGGTGGTATGAAGAGCCCATGTTACCTGTCCCGGGATGTGATTCTGTGACATACTCACACACAGGCGGTATGTATATCCCATGTTACCTGTCCCGGGATGTGATACTGTGACATACTCACACACAGGCGGTATGAAGAGCCCGTGTTACCTGTCCCGGGATGTGATACTGTGACATACTCCCTCACAGGCGGTATGAAGAGCCCATGTTACCTGTCCCGGGATGTGATACTGTGACATACTCACACACAGGCGGTATGAAGAGCCCGTGTTACCTGTAACGGGATGTGATACTGTGACATTCTCACACACAGGCGGTATGTAGATCCCATGTTACCTGTCCCGGGATGTGATACTGTGACATACTCACACACAGGCGGTATGAAGAGCCCATGTTACCTGTCCCGGGATGTGATACTGTGACATACTCACACACAGGCGGTATGATGAGCCCATGGTACCTGTCCCGGGATGTGATACTGTGACATACTCACACACAGGCGGTATGAAGAGCCCGTGTTACCTGTCCCGGGATATAATACTGTGACATACTCACACACAGGCGGTATGAAGAGCCCCTGTAACCTGTCCCGGGATATAATACTGTGACATACTCACACACAGGCGGTATGAAGAGCCCATGTTACCTGTCCCGGGAGGTGATACTGTGACATACTCACACACGGGCGGTATGAAGAGCCCATGTTACCTGTCCCGGGAGGTGATACTGTGACATACTCACACACAGGCGGTATGAAGAGCCCATGTTACCTGTCCCGGGATGTGATACTGTGACATACTCACACACAGGCGGTATGAAGAGCCCGTGTTACCTGTCCCGGGATGTGATACTGTGACATACTCACACACAGGCGGTATGAAGAGCCCGTGTTACCTGTCCTGGGATGTGATACTGTGACATACTCACACACAGGCGGTATGAAGAGCCCGTGTTACCTGTCCCGGGATGTGATACTGTACATACTCACACACAGGCGGTATGAAGAGCCCATGTTACCTGTCCCGGGATGTGATACTGTGACATACTCACACACAGGCGGTATGAAGAGCCCATGTTACCTGTCCCGGGATGTGATACTGTGACATACTCACACACAGGCGGTATAAGGAGCCCGTGTTACCTGTCCCGGGATGTGATACTGTGACATACTCACACAGGCGGTATGAAGAGCCCATGTTACCTGTCCCGGGATGTGATACTGTGACATACTCACACACAGGCGGTATGAAGAGCACATGTTACCTGTCCCGGGATGTGATACTGTGACATACTCACACACAGGCGGTATGAAGAGCCCGTGTTACCTGTCCCGGGATATGATACTGTGACATACTCACACAGGCGGTATGAAGAGCCCATGTTACCTGTCCCGGGATGTGATACTGTGACATACTCACACACAGGCGGTATGAAGAGCACATGTTACCTGTCCCGGGATGTGATACTGTGACATACTCACACACAGGCGGTATGAAGAGCCCATGTTACCTGTCATGGGATGTGATACTGTGACATACTCACACACAGGCGGTATGAAGAGCCCATGTTACCTGTCCCGGGATGTGATACTGTGACATACTCACACACAGGCGGTATGAAGAGCCCATGTTACCTGTCCCGGGATGTGATACTGTGACATACTCACACACAGGCGGTATGAAGAGCCCATGTTACCTGTCCCGGGATGTGATACTGTGACATACTCACACACAGGCGGTATGAAGAGCCCGTGTTACCTGTCCCGGGATATAATACTGTGACATACTCCCACACAGGCGGTATGAAGCGCCCGTGTTACCTGTCCCGGGATGTGATACTGTGACATACTCACACACAGGCGGTATGAAGAGCCCATGTTACCTGTCCCGGGATGTGATACTGTGACATACTCACACACAGGCGGTATGAAGAGCCCATGTTACCTGTCCCGGGATGTGATACTGTGACATACTCCCACACAGGCGGTATGAAGAGCCCGTGTTACCTGTCCCGGGATGTGATACTGTGACATACTCACACACAGGCGGTATGAAGAGCCCATGTTACCTGTCCCGGGATGTGATACTGTGACATACTCACACACAGGCGGTATGAAGAGCTCATGTTACCTGTCCCGGGATGTGATACTGTGACATACTCACACACAGGCGGTATGAAGAGCCCATGGTACCTGTCCCGGGATGTAATACTGTGACATACTCACACACAGGCGGTATGAAGAGCCCATGTTATCTGTCCCGGGATGTAATACTGTGACATATTCACACACAGGCGGTATGAAGAGCCCGTGTTTCCTGTCCCGGGATGTGATACTGTGACATACTCACACACAGGCGGTATGAAGAGCCCGTGTTACCTGTCCAGGGATGTGATACTGTGACATACTCATACACAGGCGGTATGAAGAGCCGGTGTTACCTGTCCCGGGATGTGATACTGTGACATACTCACACACAGGCGGTATGAAGAGCCCGTGTTACCTGTCCAGGGATGTGATACTGTGACATACTCACACACAGGCGGTATGAAGAGCACATGTTACCTGTCCCGGGATGTGATACTGTGACATATTCACACACAGGCGGTATGAAGAGCTCATGTTACCTGTCCCGGGATTTGATACTGTGACATACTCACACACAGGCGGTATGAAGAGCCCATGTTACCTTTCCAGGGATGTGATACTGTGACATACTCACACACAGGCGGTATGAAGAGCACATGTTACCTGTACCGGTATGTGATACTGTGACATACTCACACACAGGCGGTATGAAGAGCCCATGTTACCTGTCCCGGGATGTGATACTGTGACATACTCACACACAGGCGGTATGAAGAGCCCATGTTACCTGTCCCCTGATGTGATACTGTGACATACTCACACACAGGCGGTATGAAGAGCACATGTTACCTGTCCCGGGATGTGATACTGTGACATACTCACACACAGGCGGTATGAAGAGCCCATGTTACCTGTCCCGGGATGTGATACTGTGACATACTCACACACAGGCGGTATGAAGAGCCCGTGTTACCTGTCCCGGGATGTGATACTGTGACATACTCACACACAGGCGGTATGAAGAGCCCATGTTACCTGTCCCGGGATGTGATACTGTGACATACTCACACACAGGCGGTATGATGAGCCCATGGTACCTGTCCCGGGATGTGATACTGTGACATACTCACACACAGGCGGTATGAAGAGCCCGTGTTACCTGTCCCGGGATATAATACTGTGACATACTCACACACAGGCGGTATGAAGAGCCCCTGTAACCTGTCCCGGGATATAATACTGTGACATACTCACACACAGGCGGTATGAAGAGCCCATGTTACCTGTCCCGGGAGGTGATACTGTGACATACTCACACACGGGCGGTATGAAGAGCCCATGTTACCTGTCCCGGGAGGTGATACTGTGACATACTCACACACAGGCGGTATGAAGAGCCCATGTTACCTGTCCCGGGATGTGATACTGTGACATACTCACACACAGGCGGTATGAAGAGCCCGTGTTACCTGTCCCGGGATGTGATACTGTGACATACTCACACACAGGCGGTATGAAGAGCCCGTGTTACCTGTCCTGGGATGTGATACTGTGACATACTCACACACAGGCGGTATGAAGAGCCCGTGTTACCTGTCCCGGGATGTGATACTGTACATACTCACACACAGGCGGTATGAAGAGCCCATGTTACCTGTCCCGGGATGTGATACTGTGACATACTCACACACAGGCGGTATGAAGAGCCCATGTTACCTGTCCCGGGATGTGATACTGTGACATACTCACACACAGGCGGTATAAGGAGCCCGTGTTACCTGTCCCGGGATGTGATACTGTGACATACTCACACAGGCGGTATGAAGAGCCCATGTTACCTGTCCCGGGATGTGATACTGTGACATACTCACACACAGGCGGTATGAAGAGCACATGTTACCTGTCCCGGGATGTGATACTGTGACATACTCACACACAGGCGGTATGAAGAGCCCGTGTTACCTGTCCCGGGATATGATACTGTGACATACTCACACAGGCGGTATGAAGAGCCCATGTTACCTGTCCCGGGATGTGATACTGTGACATACTCACACACAGGCGGTATGAAGAGCACATGTTACCTGTCCCGGGATGTGATACTGTGACATACTCACACACAGGCGGTATGAAGAGCCCATGTTACCTGTCATGGGATGTGATACTGTGACATACTCACACACAGGCGGTATGAAGAGCCCATGTTACCTGTCCCGGGATGTGATACTGTGACATACTCACACACAGGCGGTATGAAGAGCCCATGTTACCTGTCCCGGGATGTGATACTGTGACATACTCACACACAGGCGGTATGAAGAGCCCATGTTACCTGTCCCGGGATGTGATACTGTGACATACTCACACACAGGCGGTATGAAGAGCCCGTGTTACCTGTCCCGGGATATAATACTGTGACATACTCCCACACAGGCGGTATGAAGAGCCCATGTTACCTGTCCCGGGATGGGATACTGTGACATACTCACACAAAGGCGGTATGAAGATCCCGTGTTACCTGTCCCGGGATGTGATACTGTGACATACTCACACACAGGCGGTATGAAGCGCCCGTGTTACCTGTCCCGGGATGTGATACTGTGACATACTCACACACAGGCGGTATGAAGAGCCCATGTTACCTGTCCCGGGATGTGATACTGTGACATACTCACACACAGGCGGTATGAAGAGCCCATGTTACCTGTCCCGGGATGTGATACTGTGACATACTCCCACACAGGCGGTATGAAGAGCCCGTGTTACCTGTCCCGGGATGTGATACTGTGACATACTCACACACAGGCGGTATGAAGAGCCCATGTTACCTGTCCCGGGATGTGATACTGTGACATACTCACACACAGGCGGTATGAAGAGCTCATGTTACCTGTCCCGGGATGTGATACTGTGACATACTCACACACAGGCGGTATGAAGAGCCCATGGTACCTGTCCCGGGATGTAATACTGTGACATACTCACACACAGGCGGTATGAAGAGCCCATGTTATCTGTCCCGGGATGTAATACTGTGACATATTCACACACAGGCGGTATGAAGAGCCCGTGTTTCCTGTCCCGGGATGTGATACTGTGACATACTCACACACAGGCGGTATGAAGAGCCCGTGTTACCTGTCCAGGGATGTGATACTGTGACATACTCATACACAGGCGGTATGAAGAGCCGGTGTTACCTGTCCCGGGATGTGATACTGTGACATACTCACACACAGGCGGTATGAAGAGCCCGTGTTACCTGTCCAGGGATGTGATACTGTGACATACTCACACACAGGCGGTATGAAGAGCACATGTTACCTGTCCCGGGATGTGATACTGTGACATATTCACACACAGGCGGTATGAAGAGCTCATGTTACCTGTCCCGGGATTTGATACTGTGACATACTCACACACAGGCGGTATGAAGAGCCCATGTTACCTGTCCAGGGATGTGATACTGTGACATACTCACACACAGGCGGTATGAAGAGCACATGTTACCTGTCCCGGTATGTGATACTGTGACATACTCACACACAGGCGGTATGAAGAGCCCATGTTACCTGTCCCGGGATGTGATACTGTGACATACTCACACACAGGCGGTATGAAGAGCCCATGTTACCTGTCCCCTGATGTGATACTGTGACATACTCACACACAGGCGGTATGAAGAGCACATGTTACCTGTCCCGGGATGTGATACTGTGACATACTCACACACAGGCGGTATGAAGAGCCCATGTTACCTGTCCCGGGATGTGATACTGTGACATACTCACACACAGGCGGTATGAAGAGCCCGTGTTACCTGTCCCGGGATGTGATACTGTGACATACTCACACACAGGCGGTATGAAGAGCCCATGTTACCTGTCCCGGGATGTGATACTGTGACATACTCCCACACAGGCGGTATGAAGAGCCCGTGTTACCTGTCCCGGGATGTGATACTGTGACATACTCACACACAGGCGGTATGATGAGCCCATGTTACCTGTCCCGGGATGTGATACTGTGACATACTCACACACAGGCGGTATGAAGAGCCCGTGTTACCTGTCCCGGGATGTGATACTGTGACATATTCACACACAGGCGGTATGAAGAGCCCATGTTACCTGTCCCGGGATGTTATACTGTGACATACTCACACACAGGCGGTATGAAGAGCCCATGTTACCTGTCCCGGGAGGTGATACTGTGACATACTCACACACAGGTGGTATGAAGAGCCCATGTTACCTGTCCCGGGATGTGATACTGTGACATACTCACACACAGGCGGTATGAAGAGCCCATGTTACCTGTCCCGGGATGTGATACTGTGACATACTCACACACAGGCAGTATGAAGAGCCCGTGTTACCTGTCCCGGATGTGATACTGTGACATACTCACACACAGGCGGTATGAAGAGCCCATGTTACCTGTCCCGGGAGGTGATACTGTGACATACTCACACACAGGCGGTATGAAGAGCCCATGTTACCTGGCCTGGGAGGTGATACTGTGAAATACTCACACACAGGCGGTATGAAGAGCCCGTGTTACCTGTCCCGGGATGTGATACTGTGACATACTCACACACAGGCGGTATGAAGCGCCCGTGTTACCTGTCCCGGGATGTGATACTGTGACATACTCACACACAGGCGGTATGAAGAGCCCATGTTACCTGTCCCGGGATGTGATACTGTGACATACTCACACACAGGCGGTATGAAGAGCACATGTTACCTGTCCCGGGAGGTGATACTGTGACATACTCACACACAGGCGGTATGAAGAGCCCATGTTACCTGTCCCGGGATGTGATACTGTGACATACTCACACACAGGCGGTATGAAGAGCCCGTGTTACCTGTCCCGGGATGTGATACTGTGACATACTCACACACAGGCGGTATGAAGAGCCCATGTTACCTGTCCCGGGATGTGATACTGTGACATACTCACACACAGGCGGTATGAAGAGCCCGTGTTACCTGTCCCGGGATGTGATACTGTGACATACTCACACACAGGCGGTATGAAGAGCCCGTGTTACCTGTCCCGGGATGTGATACTGTGACATACTCACACACAGGCGGTATGAAGAGCCCGTGTTACCTGTCCCGGGATGTGATACTATGACATACTCACACACAGGCGGTATGAAGAGCCCATGTTACCTGTCCCGGGATGTGATACTGTGACATACTCACACACAGGCGGTATGAAGATCCCGTGTTACCTGTCCCGGGATGTGGTACTGTGACATACTCACACACAGGCGGTATGAAGAGCCCGTGTTACCTGTCCCGGGAGGTGATACTGTGACATACTCACACACAGGCGGTATGAAGAGACCATGTTACCTGTCCCGGGATGTGATACTGTGACATACTCACACACAGGCGGTATGAAGAGCCCGTGTTACCTGTCCCGGGATGTGATACTGTGACATACTCACACACAGGCGGTATGAAGAGACCGTGTTACCTGTCCCGGGATGTCATACTGTGACATACTCACACACAGGCGGTATGAAGAGCCCGTGTTACCTGTCCCGGGATGTGATACTGTGACATACTCACACACAGGCGGTATGAAGAGCCCAAGTTACCTGTCCCGGGATGTGATACTGTGACATACTCACACACAGGCGGTATGAAGAGCCCATGTTATCTGTCCCGGGATGTAATACTGTGACATATTCACACACAGGCGGTATGAAGAGCCCGTGTTACCTGTCCCGGGATGTGATACTGTGACATACTCACACACAGGTGGTATGAAGAGCCCATGTTACCTGTCCCGGGATGTGATACTGTGACATACTCACACACAGGCGGTATGAAGCGCCCGTGTTACCTGTCCCGGGATGTGATACTGTGACATACTCACACACAGGCGGTATGAAGAGCCCATGTTACCTGTCCCGGGATGTGATACTGTGACATACTCACACACAGGCGGTATGAAGAGCCCATGTTACCTGTCCCGGGATGTGATACTGTGACATACTCACACACAGGCGGTATGAAGAGCCCATGTTACCTGTCCCGGGATGTGATACTGTGACATACTAACACACAGGCGGTATGAAGAGCCCGTGTTACCTGTCCCGGGATGTGATACTGTGACATACTCACACACAGGCGGTATGAAGAGCCCGTGTTACCTGTCCCGGGATGTGATACTGTGACATACTCACACACAGGCGGTATGAAGAGCCCGTGTTACCTGTCCCGGGATGTGATACTATGACATACTCACACACAGGCGGTATGAAGAGCCCATGTTACCTGTCCCGGGATGTGATACTGTGACATACTCACACACAGGCGGTATGAAGATCCCGTGTTACCTGTCCCGGGATGTGGTACTGTGACATACTCACACACAGGCGGTATGAAGAGACCGTGTTACCTGTCCCGGGATGTGATACTGTGACATACTCACACACAGGCGGTATGAAGAGCCTGTGTTACCTTTCCCGGGATGTGATACTGTGACATACTCACACACAGGCGGTATGAAGAGACCGTGTTACCTGTCCCGGGATGTGATACTGTGACATACTCACACACAGGCGGTATGAAGAGCCCGTGTTACCTGTCCCGGGATGTGATACTGTGACATACTCACACACAGGCGGTATGAAGAGCCCATGTTACCTGTCCCGGGATGTGATACTGTGACATACTCAAACACAGGCGGTATGAAGAGCCCATGTTATCTGTCCCGGGATGTAATACTGTGACATATTCACACACAGGCGGTATGAAGAGCCCGTGTTACCTGTCCCGGGATGTGATACTGTGACATACTCACACACAGGTGGTATGAAGAGCCCATGTTACCTGTCCCGGGATGTGATACTGTGACATACTCACACACAGGCGGTATGAAGAGCCCGTGTTACCTGTCCCGGGATGTGATACTGTGACATACTCCCACACAGGCGGTATGAAGAGCACATGTTACCTGTCACGGGATGTGATACTGTGACATACTCACACACAGGCGGTATGAAGAGCCCATGTTACCTGTCCCGGGATGTGATACTGTGACATACTCACACACAGGCGGTATGAAGAGCACATGTTACCTGTCCCGGGATGTGATACTGTGACATACTCACACACAGGCGGTATGTAGAGCACATGTTACCTGTCCCGGGATGTAATACTGTGACATACTCACACACAGGCGGTATGAAGAACCCATGTTACCTGTTCCGGGATGTGATACTGTGACATACTCACACACAGGCGGTATGAAGAGCCCATGTTACCTGTCCCCTGATGTGATACTGTGACATACTCACACACAGGCGGTATGAAGAGCCCATGTTACCTGTCCCCTGATGTGATACTGTGACATACTCACACACAGGCGGTATGAAGAGCCCGTGTTACCTGTCCCGGGATGTGATACTGTGACATACTCACACACAGGCGGTATGAAGAGCCCATGTTACCTGTCCCGGGATGTAATACTGTGACATACTCACACACAGGCGGTATGAAGCGCCCATGTTACATGTCCCGGGATGTGATACTGTGACATACTCACACACAGGCGGTATGAAGAGCCCATGTTACATGTCCCGGGATGTGATACTGTGACATACTCACACACAGGCGGTATGAAGAGCCCGTGTTACCTGTCCCGGGATGTAAAACTGTGACATACTCACACACAGGCGGTATGAAGAGCCCATGGTTCCTGTCCCGGGATGTGATACTGTGACATACTCACACACAGGCGGTATGAAGAGCCCGTGTTACCTGTCCCGGGATGTAAAACTGTGACATACTCACACACAGGCGGTATGAAGAGCCCGTGTTACCTGTCCCGGGATGTAATACTGTGACATACTCACACACAGGCGGTATGAAGAGCCCATGTTACCTGTCCCGGGATGTGATACTGTGACATACTCACACACAGGCGGTATGAAGAGCCCATGTTACCTGTCCCGGGATGTGATACTATGACATACTCACACACAGGCGGTATGAAGAGCCCATGTTACCTGTCCCGGGATGTGATACTGTGACATACTCACACACAGGCGGTATGATGAGCCCATGGTACCTGTCCCGGGATGTGATACTGTGACATACTCACACACAGGCGGTATGAAGAGCCCATGTTACCTGTCCCGGGATGTTATACTGTGACATACTCACACACAGGCGGTATGAAGAGCCCATGTTATCTGTCCCGGGATGTAATACTGTGACATACTCACACACAGGCGGTATGAAGATCCCATGTTTCCTGTCCCGGGATGTGATACTGTGACATACTCACACACAGGCGGTATGAAGAGCCCGTGTTACCTGTCCAGGGATGTGATACTGTGACATACTCATACACAGGCGGTATGAAGAGCCCATGTTACCTGTCCCGGGATGTGATACTGTGACATACTCACACACAGGCGGTATGAAGAGCCCATGTTACCTGTCCCGGGATGTGATACTGTGACATACTCACACACAGGCGGTATGAAGAGCCCGTGTTACCTGTCCAGGGATGTGATACTGTGACATACTCATACACAGGCGGTATGAAGAGCCCATGTTACCTGTCCCGGGATGTGATACTGTGACATACTCACACACAGGCGGTATGAAGAGCACATGTTACCTGTCCCGGGATGTGATACTGTGACATATTCACACACAGGCGGTATGAAGAGCTCATGTTACCTGTCCCGGGATTTGATACTGTGACATACTCACACACAGGCGGTATGAAGAGCCCATGTTACCTGTCCAGGGATGTGATACTGTGACATACTCACACACAGGCGGTATGAAGAGCACATGTTACCTGTCCCGGGATGTGATACTGTGACATACTCACACACAGGCGGTATGAAGAGCCCATGTTACCTGTCCCGGGATGTGATACTGTGACATACTCACACACAGGCGGTATGAAGAGCCCATGTTACCTGTCCCCTGATGTGATACTGTGACATACTCACACACAGGCGGTATGAAGAGCACATGTTACCTGTCCCGGGATGTGATACTGTGACATACTCACACACAGGCGGTATGAAGAGCCCATGTTACCTGTCCCGGGATGTGATACTGTGACATACTCACACACAGGCGGTATGAAGAGCCCGTGTTACCTGTCCCGGGATGTGATACTGTGACATACTCACACACAGGCGGTATGAAGAGCCCATGTTACCTGTCCCGGGATGTGATACTGTGACATACTCCCACACAGGCCGTATGAAGAGCCCGTGTTACCTGTCCCGGGATGTGATACTGTGACATACTCACACACAGGCGGTATGATGAGCCCATGTTACCTGTCCCGGGATGTGATACTGTGACATACTCACACACAGGCGGTATGAAGAGCCCGTGTTACCTGTCCCGGGATGTGATACTGTGACATACTCACACACAGATGGTATGAAGAGCCCATGTTACCTGTCCCGGGATGTTATACTGTGACATACTCACACACAGGCGGTATGAAGAGCCCATGTTACCTGTCCCGGGAGGTGAAACTGTGACATACTCACACACAGGTGGTATGAAGAGCCCATGTTACCTGTCCCGGGATGTGATACTGTGACATACTCACACACAGGCGGTATGAAGAGCCCATGTTACCTGTCCCGGGATGTGATACTGTGACATACTCACACACAGGCGGTATGAAGAGCCCGTGTTACCTGTCCCGGGATGTGATACTGTGACATACTCACACACAGGCGGTATGAAGAGCCCGTGTTACCTGTCCCGGGAGGTGATACTGTGACATACTCACACACAGGCGGTATGAAGAGCCCATGTTACCTGTCCCGGGATGTGATACTGTGACATACTCACACACAGGCGGTATGAAGAGCCCGTGTTACCTGTCCCGGGATGTGATACTGTGACATACTCACACACAGGCGGTATGAAGAGCCCATGTTACCTGTCCCGGGATGTGATACTGTGACATACTCCCACACAGGCGGTATGAAGAGCCCATGTTACCTGTCCCGGGATGTGATACTGTGACATACTCACACACAGGCGGTATGAAGAGCCCATGTTACCTGTCCCGGGATGTGATACTGTGACATACTCACACACAGGCGGTATGAAGAGCCCGTGTTACCTGTCCCGGGATGTGATACTGTGACATACTCACACACAGGCGGTATGATGAGCCCATGTTACCTGTCCCGGGATGTGATACTGTGACATACTCACACACAGGCGGTATGAAGAGCCCGTGTTACCTGTCCCGGGATGTGATACTGTGACATACTCACACACAGGCGGTATGAAGAGCCCATGTTACCTGTCCCGGGATGTTATACTGTGACATACTCACACACAGGCGGTATGAAGAGCCCATGTTACCTGTCCCGGGAGGTGATACTGTGACATACTCACACACAGGTGGTATGAAGAGCCCATGTTACCTGTCCCGGGATGTGATACTGTGACATACTCACACACAGGCGGTATGAAGAGCCCATGTTACCTGTCCCGGGATGTGATACTGTGACATACTCACACACAGGCGGTATGAAGAGCCCGTGTTACCTGTCCCGGGATGTGATACTGTGACATACTCACACACAGGCGGTATGAAGAGCCCGTGTTACCTGTCCCGGGAGGTGATACTGTGACATACTCACACACAGGCGGTATGAAGAGCCCATGTTACCTGTCCTGGGAGGTGATACTGTGACATACTCACACACAGGCGGTATGAAGAGCCCGTGTTACCTGTCCTTGGATGTGATACTGTGACATACTCACACACAGGCGGTATGAAGAGCCCATGTTACCTGTCCCGGGATGTGATACTGTGACATACTCACACACAGGCGGTATGAAGAGCCCGTGTTACCTGTCCCGGGATGTGATACTGTGACATACTCACACACAGGCGGTATGAAGAGCCCGTGTTACCTGTCCCGGATGTGATACTGTGACATACTCACACACAGGCGGTATGAAGAGCCCGTGTTACCTGTCCCGGGATGTGATACTATGACATACTCACACACAGGCGGTATGAAGAGCCCATGTTACCTGTCCCGGGATGTGATACTGTGACATACTCACACACAGGCGGTATGAAGATCCCGTGTTACCTGTCCCGGGATGTGGTACTGTGACATACTCACACACAGGCGGTATGAAGAGACCGTGTTACCTGTCCCGGGATGTGATACTGTGACATACTCACACACAGGCGGTATGAAGAGCCCGTGTTACCTGTCCCGGGATGTGATACTGTGACATACTCACACACAGGCGGTATGAAGAGACCGTGTTACCTGTCCCGGGATGTGATACTGTGACATACTCACACACAGGCGGTATGAAGATCCCGTGTTACCTGTCCCGGGATGTGGTACTGTGACATACTCACACACAGGCGGTATGAAGAGACCGTGTTACCTGTCCCGGGATGTGATACTGTGACATACTCACACACAGGCGGTATGAAGAGCCCGTGTTACCTGTCCCGGGATGTGATACTGTGACATACTCACACACAGGCGGTATGAAGAGACCGTGTTACCTGTCCCGGGATGTGATACTGTGACATACTCACACACAGGTGGTATGAAGAGCCCATGTTACCTGTCCCGGGATGTGATACTGTGACATACTCACACACAGGCGGTATGAAGCGCCCGTGTTACCTGTCCCGGGATGTGATACTGTGACATACTCACACACAGGCGGTATGAAGAGCCCATGTTACCTGTCCCGGGATGTGATACTGTGACATACTCACACACAGGCGGTATGAAGAGCACATGTTACCTGTCCCGGGAGGTGATACTGTGACATACTCACACACAGGCGGTATGAAGAGCCCATGTTACCTGTCCCGGGATGTGATACTGTACATACTCACACACAGGCGGTATGAAGAGCCCGTGTTACCTGTCCCGGGATGTGATACTGTGACATACTCCCACACAGGCGGTATGAAGAGCACATGTTACCTGTCCCGGGATGTGATACTGTGACATACTCACACACAGGCGGTATGAAGAGCCCGTGTTACCTGTCCCGGGATGTGATACTGTGACATACTCACACACAGGCGGTATGAAGAGCCCGTGTTACCTGTCCAGGGATGTGATACTGTGACATACTCACACACAGGCGGTATGAAGAGCCCATGTTACCTGTCCCGGGATGTAAGACTGTGACATACTCACACACAGGCGGTATGAAGAGCCCGTGTTACCTATGCCGGGATGTGATACTGTGACATACTCACACACAGGCGGTATGAAGAGCACATGTTACCTGTCCCGGGATGTGATACTGTGACATACTCACACACAGGCGGTATGAAGAGCCCATGTTACCTGTCCCGGGATGTGATACTGTGACATACTCACACACAGGTGGTATGAAGAGCCCATGTTACCTGTCCCGGGATGTAATACTGTGACATACTCACACACAGGCGGTATGAAGCGCCCATGTTACATGTCCCGGGATGTGATACTGTGACATACTCACACACAGGCGGTATGAAGAGCTCATGTTACATGTCCCGGGATGTAATACTGTGACATACTCACACACAGGCGGTATGAAGAGCCCATGTTACCTGTCCCGGGATGTTATACTGTGACATACTCACACACAGGCGGTATGAAGAGCCCATGTTATCTGTCCCGGGATGTAATACTGTGACATACTCACACACAGGCGGTATGAAGATCCCATGTTACCTGTCCCGGGATGTAATACTGTGACATACTCACACACAGACGGTATGAAGAGCCCATGTTACCTGTCCCGGGATATAATACTGTGACATACTCACACACAGGCGGTATGAAGAGCCCCTGTAACCTGTCCCGGGATATAATACTGTGACATACTCACACACAGGCGGTATGAAGAGCACATGTTACCTGTCCCGGGAGGTGATACTGTGACATACTCACACACAGGCGGTATGAAGAGCCCATGTTACCTGTCCCGGGATGTGATACTGTGACATACTCCCACACAGGCGGTATGAAGAGCACATGTTACCTGACCCGGGAGGTGATACTGTGACATACTCACACACAGGCGGTATGAAGAGCCCATGTTACCTGTTCCGGGATGTGATACTGTGACATACTCACACACAGGCGGTATGAAGAGCCCATGTTACCTGTCCCGGGATGTGATACTGTGACATACTCACACACAGGCGGTATCAAGAGCCCATGTTACCTGTCCCGGGAGGTGATACTGTGACATACTCACACACAGGCGGTATGAAGAGCCCATGTTACCTGTACTGGGAGGTGATACTGTGACATACTCACACACAGGCGGTATGAAGAGCCCGTGTTACCTGTCCCGGGATGTTATACTGTGACATTCTCACACACAGGCGGTATGAAGAGCCCGTGTTACCTGTCCCGGGATGTGATACTGTGACATACTCACACACAGGCGGTATGAAGAGCCCATGTTACCTGTCCCGGGATGTGATACTGTGACATACTCACACACAGGCAGTATGAAGAGCCCATGTTACCTGTCCCGGGAGGTGATACTGTGACATACTCAAACACAGGCGGTATGAAGAGCCCATGTTACCTGTCCCGGGAGGTGATACTGTGACATACTCAAACACAGGCGGTATGAAGAGCCCATGTTACCTGTCCCGGGATGTGATACTATGACATACTCCCACACAGGCGGTATGAAGAGCCCGTGTTACCTGTCCCGGGATGTGATACTGTGACATACTCACACACAGGCGGTATGAAGAGCCCATGTTACCTGTCCCGGGAGGTGATACTGTGACATACTCACACACAGGCGGTATGAAGAGCCCGTTTTACCTGTCCCGGGATGTGATACTGTGACATACTCACACACAGGCGGTATGTAGATCCCATGTTACCTGTCCCGGGATGTGATACTGTGACATACTCACACACAGGCGGTATGAAGAGCCCATGTTACCTGTCCCGGGATGTGATACTGTGACATACTCACACACAGGCGGTATGAAGAGCCCATGTTACCTGTCGCGGGATGTGATACTGTGACATACTCACACACAGGCGGTATGAAGAGCCCGTGTTACCTGTCCCGGGATGTGATACTGTGACATACTCACACACAGGCGGTATGAAGAGCCCGTGTTACCTGTCCCGGGATGTGATACTGTGACATACTCACACACAGGCGGTATGATGAGCCCATGGTACCTGTCCCGGGATGTGATACTGTGACATACTCACACACAGGCGGTATGAAGAGCCCGTGTTACCTGTCCCGGGATGTGATACTGTGACATACTCACACAAAGGCGGTATGAAGATCCCGTGTTACCTGTCCCGGGATGTGATACTGTGACATACTCACACACAGGCGGTATGAAGAGCCCGTGTTACCTGTCCCGGGATGTGATACTGTGACATACTCACACACTGGCGGTATGATGAGCCCGTGTTACCTGTCCCGGGATGTGATACTGTGACATACTCACACACAGGCGGTATGAAGAGCCCATGTTACCTGTCCCGGGATGTGATACTGTGACATACTCACACACAGGCGGTATGAAGAGCCCATGTTACCTGTCCCGGGATGTGATACTGTGACATACTCACACACAGGCAGTATGAAGAGCCCATGTTACCTGTCCCGGGATGTGATACTGTGACATACTCACACACAGGCGGTATGATGAGCCCATGGTACCTGTCCCGGGATGTGATACTGTGACATACTCACACACAGGCGGTATGAAGAGCCCATGTTACCTGTCCCGGGATGTGATACTGTGACATACTCACACAGAGGCGGTATGAAGAGCCCATGTTACCTGTCCCGGGATGTGATACTGTGACATACTCACACACAGGCGGTATGAAGAGCCCATGTTACCTGTCCCGGGATGTTATACTGTGACATACTCCCAAACATGCGGTATGAAGAGCCCCTGTAACCTGTCCCGGGATATAATACTGTGACATACTCACACACAGGCGGTATGAAGAGCACATGTTACCTGTCCCGGGAGGTGATACTGTGACATACTCACACACAGGCGGTATGAAGAGCCCATGTTACCTGTCCCGGGAGGTGATACTGTGACATACTCACACACAGGCGGTATGAAGAGCCCGTGTTACCTGTCCCGGGATGTGATACTGTGACATACTCACACACAGGCGGTATGAAGAGCCCATGTTACCTGTCCCGGGAGGTGATACTGTGACATACTCACACACAGGCGGTATAAGGAGCCCGTGTTACCTGTCCCGGGATGTGATACTGTGACATACTCACACAGGCGGTATGAAGAGCCCATGTTACCTGTCCCGGGATGTGATACTGTGACATACTCACACACAGGCGGTATGAAGAGCACATGTTACCTGTCCCGGGATGTGATACTGTGACATACTCACACACAGGCGGTATGAAGAGCCCGTGTTACCTGTCCCGGGAGGTGATACTGTGACATACTCACACACCGGCGGTATGAAGAGCCCATGTTACCTGTCCCGGGATGTGATACTGTGACATACTCACACACAGGCGGTATGAAGAGCCCATGTTACCTGTCCCGGGATGTGATACTGTGACATACTCACACACAGGCGGTATGAAGAGCCCGTGTTACCTGTCCCGGGATATGATACTGTGACATACTCACACACAGGCGGTATGAAGAGCCCGTGTTACCTGTCCCGGGATGTAATACTGTGACATACTCACACACAGGAGGTATGAAGAGCCCATGTTACCTGTCCCGGGATGTGATACTGTGACATACTCACACACAGGCGGTATGAAGAGCCCATGTTACCTGTCCCGGGATGTGATACTGTGACATACTCACACACAGGCGGTATGAAGAGCCCATGTTACCTGTCCCGGCATGTGATACTGTGACATACTCCCACACAGGCGGTATGAAGAGCCCGTGTTACCTGTCCCGGGAGGTGATACTGTGACATACTCACACACAGGCGGTATGAAGAGCCCATGTTACCTGTCCCGGGAGGTGATACTGTGACATACTCACACACAGGCGGTATGAAGAGCCCGTGTTACCTGTCCCGGGAGGTGATACTGTGACATACTCACACACAGGCGGTATGAAGAGCCCATGTTACCTGTCCCGGGATGTGATACTGTGACATACTCACACACAGGCGGTATGAAGAGCCCATGTTACCTGTCCCGGGATGTGATACTGTGACATACTCACACACAGGCGGTATAAGGAGCCCGTGTTACCTGTCCCGGGATGTGATACTGTGACATACTCACACAGGCGGTATGAAGAGCCCATGTTACCTGTCCCGGGATGTGATACTGTGACATACTCACACACAGGCGGTATGAAGAGCACATGTTACCTGTCCCGGGATGTGATACTGTGACATACTCACACACAGGCGGTATGAAGAGCCCGTGTTACCTGTCCCGGGATGTGATACTGTGACATACTTACACACAGGCGGTATGAAGAGCCCATGTTACCTGTCCCGGGATGTGATACTGTGACATACTCACACACAGGCGGTATGAAGAGCCCATGTTACCTGTCCCGGGATGTGATACTGTGACATACTCACACACAGGCGGTATGAAGAGCCCGTGTTACCTGTCCCGGGATATAATACTGTGACATACTCCCACACAGGCGGTATGAAGCGCCCGGGTTACCTGTCCCGGGATGTGATACTGTGACATACTCACACACAGGCGGTATGAAGAGCCCATGTTACCTGTCCCGGGATGTGATACTGTGACATACTCACACACAGGCGGTATGAAGAGCCCATGTTACCTGTCCCGGGATGTGATACTGTGACATACTCCCACACAGGCGGTATGAAGAGCCCGTGTTACCTGTCCCGGGATGTGATACTGTGACATACTCACACACAGGCGGTATGAAGAGCCCATGTTACCTGTCCCGGGATGTGATACTGTGACATACTCACACACAGGCGGTATGAAGAGCTCATGTTACCTGTCCCGGGATGTGATACTGTGACATACTCACACACAGGCGGTATGAAGAGCCCATGGTACCTGTCCCGGGATGTAATACTGTGACATACTCACACACAGGCGGTATGAAGAGCCCATGTTATCTGTCCCGGGATGTAATACTGTGACATATTCACACACAGGCGGTATGAAGAGCCCGTGTTTCCTGTCCCGGGATGTGATACTGTGACATACTCACACACAGGCGGTATGAAGAGCCCGTGTTACCTGTCCAGGGATGTGATACTGTGACATACTCATACACAGGCGGTATGAAGAGCCCGTGTTACCTGTCCCGGGATGTGATACTGTGACATACTCACACACAGGCGGTATGAAGAGCCCGTGTTACCTGTCCAGGGATGTGATACTGTGACATACTCACACACAGGCGGTATGAAGAGCACATGTTACCTGTCCCGGGATGTGATACTGTGACATATTCACACACAGGCGGTATGAAGAGCTCATGTTACCTGTCCCGGGATTTGATACTGTGACATACTCACACACAGGCGGTATGAAGAGCCCATGTTACCTGTCCAGGGATGTGATACTGTGACATACTCACACACAGGCGGTATGAAGAGCACATGTTACCTGTCCCGGGATGTGATACTGTGACATACTCACACACAGGCGGTATGAAGAGCCCATGTTACCTGTCCCGGGATGTGATACTGTGACATACTCACACACAGGCGGTATGAAGAGCCCATGTTACCTGTCCCCTGATGTGATACTGTGACATACTCACACACAGGCGGTATGAAGAGCACATGTTACCTGTCCCGGGATGTGATACTGTGACATACTCACACACAGGCGGTATGAAGAGCCCATGTTACCTGTCCCGGGATGTGATACTGTGACATACTCACACACAGGCGGTATGAAGAGCCCGTGTTACCTGTCCCGGGATGTGATACTGTGACATACTCACACACAGGCGGTATGAAGAGCCCATGTTACCTGTCCCGGGATGTGATACTGTGACATACTCCCACACAGGCGGTATGAAGAGCCCGTGTTACCTGTCCCGGGATGTGATACTGTGACATACTCACACACAGGCGGTATGATGAGCCCATGTTACCTGTCCCGGGATGTGATACTGTGACATACTCACACACAGGCGGTATGAAGAGCTTGTGTTACCTGTCCCGGGATGTGATACTGTGACATACTCACACACAGGCGGTATGAAGAGCCCATGTTACCTGTCCCGGGATGTTATACTGTGACATACTCACACACATGCGGTATGAAGAGCCCATGTTACCTGTCCCGGGAGGTGATACTGTGACATACTCACACAGGTGGTATGAAGAGCCCATGTTACCTGTCCCGGGATGTGATACTGTGACATACTCACACACAGGCGGTATGAAGAGCCCATGTTACCTGTCCCGGGATGTGATACTGTGATATACTCACACACAGGTGGTATGAAGAGCCCGTGTTACCTGTCCCGGGATGTAATACTGTGACATACTCACACACAGGCGGTATGAAGAGCCCATGTTACCTGTCCCGGGAGGTGATACTGTGACATACTCACACACAGGCAGTATGAAGAGCCCATGTTACCTGTCCTGGGAGGTGATACTGTGACATACTCACACACAGGCGGTATGAAGAGCCCGTGTTACCTGTCCCGGGATGTGATACTGTGACATACTCACACACAGGCGGTATGAAGCGCCCGTGTTACCTGTCCCGGGATGTGATACTGTGACATACTCACACACAGGCGGTATGAAGAGCCCATGTTACCTGTCCCGGGATGTGATACTGTGACATACTCACACACAGGCGGTATGAAGAGCACATGTTACCTGTCCCGGGAGGTGATACTGTGACATACTCACACACAGGCGGTATGAAGAGCCCATGTTACCTGTCCCGGGATGTGATACTGTGACATACTCACACACAGGCGGTATGAAGAGCCCGTGTTACCTGTCCCGGGATGTGATACTGTGACATACTCACACACAGGCGGTATGAAGAGCCCATGTTACCTGTCCCGGGATGTGATACTGTGACATACTCACACACAGGCGGTATGAAGAGCCCGTGTTACCTGTCCCGGGATGTGATACTGTGACATACTCTCACACAGGCGGTATGAAGAGCCCGTGTTACCTGTCCCGGGATGTGATACTGTGACATACTCACACACAGGCGGTATGAAGAGCCCGTGTTACCTGTCCCGGGATGTGATACTATGACATACACACACACAGGCGGTATGAAGCGCCCGTGTTACCTGTCCCGGGATGTGATACTGTGACATACTCACACACAGGCAGTATGAAGAGCCCATGTTACCTGTCCCGGGATGTGATACTGTGACATACTCACACACAGGCGGTATGAAGAGCCCGTGTTACCTGTCCCGGGATGTGATACTATGACATACTCACACACAGGCGGTATGAAGCGCCCGTGTTACCTGTCCCGGGATGTGATACTGTGACATACTCACACACAGGCAGTATGAAGAGCCCATGTTACCTGTCCCGGGATGTGATACTGTGACATACTCACACACAGGCGGTATGAAGATCCCGTGTTACCTGTCCCGGGATGTGGTACTGTGACATACTCACACACAGGCGGTATGAAGAGCCCGTGTTACCTGTCCCGGGATGTGATACTGTGACATACTCACACACAGGCGGTATGAAGAGACCGTGTTACCTGTCCCGGGATGTGATACTGTGACATACTCACACACAGGCGGTATGAAGAGCCCGTGTTACCTGTCCCGGGATGTGATACTGTGACATACTCACACACAGGCGGTATGAAGAGCCCATGTTACCTGTCCCCTGATGTGATACTGTGACATACTCACACACAGGCGGTATGAAGAGCACATGTTACCTGTCCCGGGATGTGATACTGTGACATACTCACACACAGGCGGTATGAAGAGCCCGTGTTACCTGTCCCGGGATGTGATACTGTGACATACTCACACACAGGCGGTATGAAGAGCCCGTGTTACCTGTCCCGGGATGTGATACTGTGACATACTCACACACAGGCGGTATGAAGAGCCCGTGTTACCTGTCCCGGGATGTGATACTGTGACATACTCCCACACAGGCGGTATGAAGAGCCCGTGTTACCTGTCCCGGGATGTGATACTGTGACATACTCACACACAGGCGGTATGAAGAGCCCATGTTACCTGTCCCGGGATGTTATACTGTGACATACTCACACACAGGCGGTATGAAGAGCCCATGTTACCTGTCCCGGGAGGTGATACTGTGACATACTCACACACAGGTGGTATGAAGAGCCCATGTTACCTGTCCCGGGATGTGATACTGTGACATACTCACACACAGGCGGTATGAAGAGCCCGTGTTACCTGTCCCGGGATGTGATACTGTGACATACTCACACACAGGCGGTATGAAGAGCCCGTGTTACCTGTCCCGGGATGTAATACTGTGACATACTCACACACAGGCGGTATGAAGAGCCCATGTTACCTGTCCTGGGAGGTGATACTGTGACATACTCACACACAGGCGGTATGAAGAGCCCGTGTTACCTGTCCCGGGATGTGATACTGTGACATACTCACACACAGGCGGTATGAAGCGCCCGTGTTACCTGTCCCGGGATGTGATACTGTGACATACTCACACACAGGCGGTATGAAGAGCCCATGTTACCTGTCCCGGGATGTGATACTGTGACATACTCACACACAGGCGGTATGAAGAGCACATGTTACCTGTCCCGGGAGGTGATACTGTGACATACTCACACACAGGCGGTATGAATAGCCCATGTTACCTGTCCCGGGATGTGATACTGTGACATACTCACACACAGGCGGTATGAAGAGCCCGTGTTACCTGTCCCGGGATGTGATACTGTGACATACTCACACACAGGCGGTATGAAGAGCCCATGTTACCTGTCCCGGGATGTGATACTGTGACATACTCACACACAGGCGGTATGAAGAGCCCGTGTTACCTGTCCCGGGATGTGATACTGTGACATACTCACACACAGGCGGTATGAAGAGCCCGTGTTACCTGTCCCGGGATGTGATACTGTGACATACTCACACACAGGCGGTATGAAGAGCCCGTGTTACCTGTCCCGGGATGTGATACTATGACATACTCACACACAGGCGGTATGAAGCGCCCGTGTTACCTGTCCCGGGATGTGATACTGTGACATACTCACACACAGGCGGTATGAAGAGCCCATGTTACCTGTCCCGGGATGTGATACTGTGACATACTCACACACAGGCGGTATGAAGATCCCGTGTTACCTGTCCCGGGATGTGGTACTGTGACATACTCACACACAGGCGGTATGAAGAGACCGTGTTACCTGTCCCGGGAGGTGATACTGTGACATACTCACACACAGGCGGTATGAAGAGCCCGTGTTACCTGTCCCGGGATGTGATACTGTGACATACTCACACACAGGCGGTATGAAGAGACCGTGTTACCTGTCCCGGGATGTGATACTGTGACATACTCACACACAGGCGGTATGAAGAGCCCGTGTTACCTGTCCCGGGATGTGATACTGTGACATACTCACACACAGGCGGTATGAAGAGCCCATGTTACCTGTCCCGGGATGTGATACTGTGACATACTCACACACAGGCGGTATGAAGAGCCCATGTTATCTGTCCCGGGATGTAATACTGTGACATATTCACACACAGGCGGTATGAAGAGCCCGTGTTACCTGTCCCGGGATGTGATACTGTGACATACTCACACACAGGCGGTATGAAGAGCCCGTGTTACCTGTCCCGGGATGTGATACTGTGACATACTCCCACACAGGCGGTATGAAGAGCACATGTTACCTGTCCCGGGATGTGATACTGTGACATACTCACACACAGGCGGTATGAAGAGCCCATGTTACCTGTCCAGGGATGTGATACTGTGACATACTCACACACAGGCGGTATGAAGAGCCCGTGTTACCTGTCCAGGGATGTGATACTGTGACATACTCACACACAGGCGGTATGAAGAGCCCATGTTACCTGTCCCGGGATGTGATACTGTGACATACTCCCACACAGGCGGTATGAAGCGCCCGTGTTACCTGTCCCGGGACGTGATACTGTGACATACTCACACACAGGCGGTATGAAGAGCCCGTGTTACCTGTCCCGGGATGTGATACTGTGACATACTCACACACAGGCGGTATGAAGAGCACATGTTACCTGTCCCGGGATGTAATACTGTGACATACTCACACACAGGCGGTATGAAGAACCCATGTTACCTGTCCCGGGATGTGATACTGTGACATACTCATACACAGGCGGTATGAAGAGCCCATGTTACCTGTCCCCTGATGTGATACTGTGACATACTCACACACAGGCGGTATGAAGAGCCCGTGTTACCTTTCCCGGGATGTGATACTGTGACATACTCACACACAGGCGGTATGAAGAGCCCATGTTACCTGTCCCGGGATGTAATACTGTGACATACTCACACACAGGCGGTATGAAGAGCCCATGTTACCTGTCCCGGGATGTGATACTGTGACATACTCACACACAGGCGGTATGATGAGCCCATGTTACCTGTCCCGGGATGTGATACTGTGACATACTCACACACAGGCGGTATGAAGAGCCCGTGTTACCTGTCCCGGGATGTGATACTGTGACATACTCACACACAGGCGGTATGAAGAGCCCATGTTACCTGTCCCGGGATGTTATACTGTGACATACTCACACACAGGCGGTATGAAGAGCCCATGTTACCTGTCCCGGGAGGTGATACTGTGACATACTCACACACAGGTGGTATGAAGAGCCCATGTTACCTGTCCCGGGATGTGATACTGTGACATACTCACACACAGGCGGTATGAAGAGCCCATGTTACCTGTCCCGGGATGTGATACTGTGACATACTCACACACAGGCGGTATGAAGAGCCCGTGTTACCTGTCCCGGGATGTAATACTGTGACATACTCACACACAGGCGGTATGAAGAGCCCATGTTACCTGTCCCGGGAGGTGATACTGTGACATACTCATACACAGGCGGTATGAAGAGCCCATGTTACCTGTCCCCTGATGTGATACTGTGACATACTCACACACAGGCGGTATGAAGAGCCCGTGTTACCTGTCCCGGGATGTGATACTGTGACATACTCACACACAGGCGGTATGAAGAGCCCATGTTACCTGTCCCGGGATGTAATACTGTGACATACTCACACACAGGCGGTATGAAGCGCCCATGTTACATGTCCCGGGATGTGATACTGTGACATACTCACACACAGGCGGTATGAAGAGCCCATGTTACATGTCCCGGGATGTGATACTGTGACATACTCACACACAGGCGGTATGAAGAGCCCATGTTACCTGTCCCGGGATGTGATACTGTGACATACTCACACACAGGCGGTATGAAGAGCCCGTGTTACCTGTCCCGGGATGTGATACTGTGACATACTCACACACAGGCGGTATGAAGAGCCCATGTTACCTGTCCCGGGATGTAATACTGTGACATACTCACACACAGGCGGTATGAAGCGCCCATGTTACATGTCCCGGGATGTGATACTGTGACATACTCACACACAGGCGGTATGAAGAGCCCATGTTACATGTCCCGGGATGTGATACTGTGACATACTCACACACAGGCGGTATGAAGAGCCCATGTTACCTGTCCCGGGATGTGATACTGTGACATACTCACACACAGGCGATATGAAGTGCCCATGTTACCTGTCCCGGGATGTGATACTGTGACATACTCACACACAGGCGGTATGAAGAGCCCGTGTTACCTGTCCCGGGATGTAATACTGTGACATACTCACACACAGGCGGTATGAAGAGCCCATGGTTCCTGTCCCGGGATGTGATACTGTGACATACTCACACACAGGCGGTATGATGAGCCCATGGTACCTGTCCCGGGATGTGATACTGTGACATACTCACACACAGGCGGTATGAAGAGCCCATGTTACCTGTCCCGGGATGTTATACTGTGACATACTCACACACAGGCGGTATGAAGAGCCCATGTTATCTGTCCCGGGATGTAATACTGTGACATACTCACACACAGGCGGTATGAAGATCCCATGTTACCTGTCCCGGGATGTAATACTGTGACATACTCACACACAGACGGTATGAAGAGCACATGTTACCTGTCCCGGGAGGTGATACTGTGACATACTCACACACAGGCGGTATGAAGAGCCCATGTTACCTGTCCCGGGATATAATACTGTGACATACTCACACACAGGCGGTATGAAGAGCCCCTGTAACCTGTCCCGGGATATAATACTGTGACATACTCACACACAGGCGGTATGAAGAGCACATGTTACCTGTCCCGGGAGGTGATACTGTGACATACTCACACACAGGCGGTATGAAGAGCCCATGTTACCTGTCCCGGGATGTGATACTGTGACATACTCCCACACAGGCGGTATGAAGAGCACATGTTACCTGTCCCGGGAGGTGATACTGTGACATACTCACACACAGGCGGTATGAAGAGCCCATGTTACCTGTCCCGGGATGTGATACTGTGACATACTCACACACAGGCGGTATGAAGAGCCCATGTTACCTGTCCCGGGATGTGATACTGTGACATACTCACACACAGGCGGTATCAAGAGCCCATGTTACCTGTCCCGGGAGGTGATACTGTGACATACTCACACACAGGCGGTATGAAGAGCCCATGTTACCTGTCCTGGGAGGTGATACTGTGACATACTCACACACAGGCGGTATGAAGAGCCCGTGTTACCTGTCCCGGGATGTGATACTGTGACATACTCACACACAGGCGGTATGAAGAGCCCGTGTTACCTGTCCCGGGATGTGATACTGTGACATACTCACACACAGGCAGTATGAAGAGCCCATGTTACCTGTCCCGGGATGTGATACTGTGACATACTCACACACAGGCAGTATGAAGAGCCCGTGTTACCTGTCCCGGGATGTGATACTGTGACATACTCACACACAGGCGTTATGAAGAGCCCATGTTACCTGTCCCGGGATGTGATACTGTGACATACTCACACACAGGCGGTATGAAGAGCCCATGTTACCTGTCCCGGGAGGTGATACTGTGACATACTCACACACAGGCGGTATGAAGAGCCCATGTTACCTGTCCCGGGATGTGATACTATGACATACTCCCACACAGGCGGTATGAAGAGCCCGTGTTACCTGTCCCGGGATGTGATACTGTGACATACTCACACACAGGCGGTATGAAGAGCCCATGTTACCTGTCCCGGGAGGTGATACTGTGACATACTCACACACAGGCGGTATGAAGAGCCCGTTTTACCTGTCCCGGGATGTGATACTGTGACATACTCACACACAGGCGGTATGTAGATCCCATGTTACCTGTCCCGGGATGTGATACTGTGACATACTCACACACAGGCGGTATGAAGAGCCCATGTTACCTGTCCCGGGATGTGATACTGTGACATACTCACACACAGGCGGTATGAAGAGCCCATGTTACCTGTCGCGGGATGTGATACTGTGACATACTCACACACAGGCGGTATGAAGAGCCCGTGTTACCTGTCCCGGGATGTGATAATGTGACATACTCACACACAGGCGGTATGAAGAGCCCGTGTTACCTGTCCCGGGATGTGATACTGTGACATACTCACACACAGGCGGTATGATGAGCCCATGGTACCTGTCCCGGGATGTGATACTGTGACATACTCACACACAGGCGGTATGAAGAGCCCGTGTTACCTGTCCCGGGATGTGATACTGTGACATACTCACACAAAGGCGGTATGAAGATCCCGTGTTACCTGTCCCGGGATGTGATACTGTGACATACTCACACACAGGCGGTATGATGAGCCTGTGTTACCTGTCCCGGGATGTGATACTGTGACATACTCACACACAGGCGGTATGAAGAGCCCATGTTACCTGTCCCGGGATGTGATACTGTGACATACTCACACACAGGCGGTATGAAGAGCCCATGTTACCTGTCCCGGGATGTGATACTGTGACATACTCACACACAGGCAGTATGAAGAGCCCATGTTACCTGTCCCGGGATGTGATACTGTGACATACTCACACACAGGCGGTATGATGAGCCCATGGTACCTGTCCCGGGATGTGATACTGTGACATACTCACACACAGGCGGTATGAAGAGCCCATGTTACCTGTCCCGGGATGTGATACTGTGACATACTCACACACAGGCGGTTTGAAGAGCCCATGTTACCTGTCCCGGGATGTGATACTGTGACATACTCACACACAGGCGGTATGAAGAGCCCCTGTAACCTGTCCCGGGATATAATACTGTGACATACTCACACACAGGCGGTATGAAGAGCACATGTTACCTGTCCCGGGAGGTGATACTGTGACATTCTCACACACAGGCGGTATGAAGAGCCCATGTTACCTGTCCCGGGAGGTGATACTGTGACATACTCACACACAGGCGGTATGAAGAGCCCGTGTTACCTGTCCCGGGATGTGATACTGTGACATACTCACACACAGGCGGTATGAAGAGCCCATGTTACCTGTCCCGGGAGGTGATACTGTGACATACTCACACACAGGCGGTATGAAGAGCCCATGTTACCTGTCCTGGGAGGTGATACTGTGACATACTCACACACAGGCGGTATGAAGAGCCCGTGTTACCTGTCCCGGGATATGATAATGTGACATACTCACACACAGGCGGTATGAAGAGCCCATGTTACCTGTCCCGGGATGTGATACTGTGACATACTCACACACAGGTGGTATGAAGAGCACATGTTACCTGTCCCGGGATGTTATACTGTGACATACTCACACACAGGCGGTATGAAGAGCCCGTGTTACCTGTCCCGGGATGTGATACTGTGACATACTCACACACAGGCGGTATGAAGAGCACATGTTACCTGTCCCGGGATGTGATACTGTGACATACTCACACACAGGCGGTATGAAGCGCCCGTGTTACCTGTCCCGGGATGTGATACTGTGACATACTCACACACAGGCGGTATGAAGAGCCCATGTTACCTGTCCCGGGATGTGATACTGTGACATACTCCCAAACAGGCGGTATGAAGAGCCCCTGTAACCTGTCCCGGGATATAATACTGTGACATACTCACACACAGGCGGTATGAAGAGCCCCTGTAACCTGTCCCGGGATATAATACTGTGACATACTCACACACAGGCGGTATGAAGAGCACATGTTACCTGTCCCGGGAGGTGATACTGTGACATACTCACACACAGGCGGTATGAAGACCATGTTACCTGTCCCGGGAGGTGATACTGTTACATACTCACACACAGGCGGTATGAAGAGCCCATGTTACCTGTCCTGGGAGGTGATACTGTGACATACTCACACACAGGCGGTATGAAGAGCCCGTGTTACCTGTCCCGGGATGTGATACTGTGACATACTCACACACAGGCGGTATGAAGAGCCCATGTTACCTGTCCCGGGATGTGATACTGTGACATACTCACACACAGGCGGTATGAAGAGCCCGTGTTACCTGTCCCGGGATGTGATACTGTGACATACTCACACACAGGCGTTATGAAGAGCCCATGTTACCTGTCCCGGGATGTGATACTGTGACATACTCACACACAGGCGATATGAAGAGCCCATGTTACCTGTCCCGGGATGTGATACTGTGACATACTCACACACAGGCGGTATGAAGAGCCCGTGTTACCTGTCCCGGGATGTAATACTGTGACATACTCACACACAGGCGGTATGAAGAGCCCATGGTTCCTGTCCCGGGATGTGATACTGTGACATACTCACACACAGGCTGTATGATGAGCCCATGGTACCTGTCCCGGGATGTGATACTGTGACATACTCACACACAGGCGGTATGAAGAGCCCATGTTACCTGTCCCGGGATGTTATACTGTGACATACTCACACACAGGCGGTATGAAGAGCCCATGTTATCTGTCCCGGGATGTAATACTGTGACATACTCACACACAGGCGGTATGAAGATCCCATGTTACCTGTCCCGGGATGTAATACTGTGACATACTCACACACAGACGGTATGAAGAGCACATGTTACCTGTCCCGGGAGGTGATACTGTGACATACTCACACACAGGCGGTATGAAGAGCCCATGTTACCTGTCCCGGGATATAATACTGTGACATACTCACACACAGGCGGTATGAAGAGCCCCTGTAACCTGTCCCGGGATATAATACTGTGACATACTCACACACAGGCGGTATGAAGAGCACATGTTACCTGTCCCGGGAGGTGATACTGTGACATACTCACACACAGGCGGTATGAAGAGCCCATGTTACCTGTCCCGGGATGTGATACTGTGACATACTCCCACACAGGCGGTATGAAGAGCACATGTTACCTGTCCCGGGAAGTGATACTGTGACATACTCACACACAGGCGGTATGAAGAGCCCATGTTACCTGTCCCGGGATGTGATACTGTGACATACTCACACACAGGCGGTATGAAGAGCCCATGTTACCTGTCCCGGGATGTGATACTGTGACATACTCACACACAGGCGGTATCAAGAGCCCATGTTACCTGTCCCGGGAGGTGATACTGTGACATACTCACACACAGGCGGTATGAAGAGCCCATGTTACCTGTCCTGGGAGGTGATACTGTGACATACTCACACACAGGCGGTATGAAGAGCCCGTGTTACCTGTCCCGGGATGTGATACTGTGACATACTCACACACAGGCAGTATGAAGAGCCCGTGTTACCTGTCCCGGGATGTGATACTGTGACATACTCACACACAGGCGTTATGAAGAGCCCATGTTACCTGTCCCGGGATGTGATACTGTGACATACTCACACACAGGCGGTATGAAGAGCCCATGTTACCTGTCCCGGGAGGTGATACTGTGACATACTCACACACAGGCGGTATGAAGAGCCCATGTTACCTGTCCCGGGATGTGATACTATGACATACTCCCACACAGGCGGTATGAAGAGCCCGTGTTACCTGTCCCGGGATGTGATACTGTGACATACTCACACACAGGCGGTATGAAGAGCCCATGTTACCTGTCCCGGGAGGTGATACTGTGACATACTCACACACAGGCGGTATGAAGAGCCCGTTTTACCTGTCCCGGGATGTGATACTGTGACATACTCACACACAGGCGGTATGTAGATCCCATGTTACCTGTCCCGGGATGTGATACTGTGACATACTCACACACAGGCGGTATGAAGAGCCCATGTTACCTGTCCCGGGATGTGATACTGTGACATACTCACACACAGGCGGTATGAAGAGCCCATGTTACCTGTCGCGGGATGTGATACTGTGACATACTCACACACAGGCGGTATGAAGAGCCCGTGTTACCTGTCCCGGGATGTGATAATGTGACATACTCACACACAGGCGGTATGAAGAGCCCGTGTTACCTGTCCCGGGATGTGATACTGTGACATACTCACACACAGGCGGTATGATGAGCCCATGGTACCTGTCCCGGGAGGTGATACTGTGACATACTCACACACAGGCGGTATGAAGAGCCCGTGTTACCTGTCCCGGGATGTGATACTGTGACATACTCACACACAGGCGGTATGAAGAGACCGTGTTACCTGTCCCGGGATGTGATACTGTGACATACTCACACACAGGCGGTATGAAGAGCCCGTGTTACCTGTCCCGGGATGTGATACTGTGACATACTCACACACAGGCGGTATGAAGAGCCCATGTTACCTGTCCCGGGATGTGATACTGTGACATACTCACACACAGGCGGTATGAAGAGCCCATGTTATCTGTCCCGGGATGTAATACTGTGACATATTCACACACAGGCGGTATGAAGAGCCCGTGTTACCTGTCCCGGGATGTGATACTGTGACATACTCACACACAGGCGGTATGAAGAGCCCGTGTTACCTGTCCCGGGATGTGATACTGTGACATACTCCCACACAGGCGGTATGAAGAGCACATGTTACCTGTCCCGGGATGTGATACTGTGACATACTCACACACAGGCGGTATGAAGAGCCCATGTTACCTGTCCAGGGATGTGATACTGTGACATACTCACACACAGGCGGTATGAAGAGCCCGTGTTACCTGTCCAGGGATGTGATACTGTGACATACTCACACACAGGCGGTATGAAGAGCCCATGTTACCTGTCCCGGGATGTGATACTGTGACATACTCCCACACAGGCGGTATGAAGCGCCCGTGTTACCTGTCCCGGGACGTGATACTGTGACATACTCACACACAGGCGGTATGAAGAGCCCGTGTTACCTGTCCCGGGATGTGATACTGTGACATACTCACACACAGGCGGTATGAAGAGCACATGTTACCTGTCCCGGGATGTAATACTGTGACATACTCACACACAGGCGGTATGAAGAACCCATGTTACCTGTCCCGGGATGTGATACTGTGACATACTCATACACAGGCGGTATGAAGAGCCCATGTTACCTGTCCCCTGATGTGATACTGTGACATACTCACACACAGGCGGTATGAAGAGCCCATGTTACCTGTCCCGGGATGTGATACTGTGACATACTCACACACAGGCGGTATGAAGAGCCCATGTTACCTGTCCCGGGATGTGATACTGTGACATACTCACACACAGGCGGAATGAAGAGCCCGTGTTACCTGTCCCGGGATGTGATACTGTGACATACTCACACACAGGCGGTATGAAGAGCCCGTGTTACCTTTCCCGGGATGTGATACTGTGACATACTCACACACAGGCGGTATGAAGAGCCCATGTTACCTGTCCCGGGATGTAATACTGTGACATTCTCACACACAGGCGGTATGAAGAGCCCATGTTACCTGTCCCGGGATGTGATACTGTGACATACTCACACACAGGCGGTATGATGAGCCCATGTTACCTGTCCCGGGATGTGATACTGTGACATACTCACACACAGGCGGTATGAAGAGCCCGTGTTACCTGTCCCGGGATGTGATACTGTGACATACTCACACACAGGCGGTATGAAGAGCCCATGTTACCTGTCCCGGGATGTTATACTGTGACATACTCACACACAGGCGGTATGAAGAGCCCATGTTACCTGTCCCGGGAGGTGATACTGTGACATACTCACACACAGGTGGTATGAAGAGCCCATGTTACCTGTCCCGGGATGTGATACTGTGACATACTCACACACAGGCGGTATGAAGAGCCCATGTTACCTGTCCCGGGATGTGATACTGTGACATACTCACACACAGGCGGTATGAAGAGCCCGTGTTACCTGTCCCGGGATGTAATACTGTGACATACTCACACACAGGCGGTATGAAGAGCCCATGTTACCTGTCCCGGGAGGTGATACTGTGACATACTCATACACAGGCGGTATGAAGAGCCCATGTTACCTGTCCCCTGATGTGATACTGTGACATACTCACACACAGGCGGTATGAAGAGCCCGTGTTACCTGTCCCGGGATGTGATACTGTGACATACTCACACACAGGCGGTATGAAGAGCCCATGTTACCTGTCCCGGGATGTAATACTGTGACATACTCACACACAGGCGGTATGAAGAGCCCATGTTACATGTCCCGGGATGTGATACTGTGACATACTCACACACAGGCGGTATGAAGAGCCCATGTTACCTGTCCCGGGATGTGATACTGTGACATACTCACACACAGGCGGTATGAAGAGCCCGTGTTACCTGTCCCGGGATGTGATACTGTGACATACTCACACACAGGCGGTATGAAGAGCCCATGTTACCTGTCCCGGGATGTAATACTGTGACATACTCACACACAGGCGGTATGAAGCGCCCATGTTACATGTCCCGGGATGTGATACTGTGACATACTCACACACAGGCAGTATGAAGAGCCCATGTTACATGTCCCGGGATGTGATACTGTGACATACTCACACACAGGCGGTATGAAGAGCCCATGTTACCTGTCCCGGGATGTGATACTGTGACATACTCACACACAGGCGATATGAAGTGCCCATGTTACCTGTCCCGGGATGTGATACTGTGACATACTCACACACAGGCGGTATGAAGAGCCCGTGTTACCTGTCCCGGGATGTAATACTGTGACATACTCACACACAGGCGGTATGAAGAGCCCATGGTTCCTGTCCCGGGATGTGATACTGTGACATACTCACACACAGGCGGTATGATGAGCCCATGGTACCTGTCCCGGGATGTGATACTGTGACATACTCACACACAGGCGGTATGAAGAGCCCATGTTACCTGTCCCGGGATGTTATACTGTGACATACTCACACACAGGCGGTATGAAGAGCCCATGTTATCTGTCCCGGGATGTAATACTGTGACATACTCACACACAGGCGGTATGAAGATCCCATGTTACCTGTCCCGGGATGTAATACTGTGACATACTCACACACAGACGGTATGAAGAGCACATGTTACCTGTCCCGGGAGGTGATACTGTGACATACTCACACACAGGCGGTATGAAGAGCCCATGTTACCTGTCCCGGGATATAATACTGTGACATACTCACACACAGGCGGTATGAAGAGCCCCTGTAACCTGTCCCGGGATATAATACTGTGACATACTCACACACAGGCGGTATGAAGAGCACATGTTACCTGTCCCGGGAGGTGATACTGTGACATACTCACACACAGGCGGTATGAAGAGCCCATGTTACCTGTCCCGGGATGTGATACTGTGACATACTCCCACACAGGCGGTATGAAGAGCACATGTTACCTGTCCCGGGAGGTGATACTGTGACATACTCACACACAGGCGGTATGAAGAGCCCATGTTACCTGTCCCGGGATGTGATACTGTGACATACTCACACACAGGCGGTATGAAGAGCCCATGTTACCTGTCCCGGGATGTGATACTGTGACATACTCACACACAGGCGGTATCAAGAGCCCATGTTACCTGTCCCGGGAGGTGATACTGTGACATACTCACACACAGGCGGTATGAAGAGCCCATGTTACCTGTCCTGGGAGGTGATACTGTGACATACTCACACACAGGCGGTATGAAGAGCCCGTGTTACCTGTCCCGGGATGTGATACTGTGACATACTCACACACAGGCGGTATGAAGAGCCCGTGTTACCTGTCCCGGGATGTGATACTGTGACATACTCACACACAGGCAGTATGAAGAGCCCATGTTACCTGTCCCGGGATGTGATACTGTGACATACTCACACACAGGCAGTATGAAGAGCCCGTGTTACCTGTCCCGGGATGTGATACTGTGACATACTCACACACAGGCGTTATGAAGAGCCCATGTTACCTGTCCCGGGATGTGATACTGTGACATACTCACACACAGGCGGTATGAAGAGCCCATGTTACCTGTCCCGGGAGGTGATACTGTGACATACTCACACACAGGCGGTATGAAGAGCCCATGTTACCTGTCCCGGGATGTGATACTATGACATACTCCCACACAGGCGGTATGAAGAGCCCGTGTTACCTGTCCCGGGATGTGATACTGTGACATACTCACACACAGGCGGTATGAAGAGCCCATGTTACCTGTCCCGGGAGGTGATACTGTGACATACTCACACACAGGCGGTATGAAGAGCCCGTTTTACCTGTCCCGGGATGTGATACTGTGACATACTCACACACAGGCGGTATGTAGATCCCATGTTACCTGTCCCGGGATGTGATACTGTGACATACTCACACACAGGCGGTATGAAGAGCCCATGTTACCTGTCCCGGGATGTGATACTGTGACATACTCACACACAGGCGGTATGAAGAGCCCATGTTACCTGTCGCGGGATGTGATACTGTGACATACTCACACACAGGCGGTATGAAGAGCCCGTGTTACCTGTCCCGGGATGTGATAATGTGACATACTCACACACAGGCGGTATGAAGAGCCCGTGTTACCTGTCCCGGGATGTGATACTGTGACATACTCACACACAGGCGGTATGATGAGCCCATGGTACCTGTCCCGGGATGTGATACTGTGACATACTCACACACAGGCGGTATGAAGAGCCCGTGTTACCTGTCCCGGGATGTGATACTGTGACATACTCACACAAAGGCGGTATGAAGATCCCGTGTTACCTGTCCCGGGATGTGATACTGTGACATACTCACACACAGGCGGTATGATGAGCCTGTGTTACCTGTCCCGGGATGTGATACTGTGACATACTCACACACAGGCGGTATGAAGAGCCCATGTTACCTGTCCCGGGATGTGATACTGTGACATACTCACACACAGGCGGTATGAAGAGCCCATGTTACCTGTCCCGGGATGTGATACTGTGACATACTCACACACAGGCGGTATGAAGAGCCCATGTTACCTGTCCCGGGATGTGATACTGTGACATACTCACACACAGGCAGTATGAAGAGCCCATGTTACCTGTCCCGGGATGTGATACTGTGACATACTCACACACAGGCGGTATGATGAGCCCATGGTACCTGTCCCGGGATGTGATACTGTGACATACTCACACACAGGCGGTATGAAGAGCCCATGTTACCTGTCCCGGGATGTGATACTGTGACATACTCACACACAGGCGGTTTGAAGAGCCCATGTTACCTGTCCCGGGATGTGATACTGTGACATACTCACACACAGGCGGTATGAAGAGCCCCTGTAACCTGTCCCGGGATATAATACTGTGACATACTCACACACAGGCGGTATGAAGAGCACATGTTACCTGTCCCGGGAGGTGATACTGTGACATACTCACACACAGGCGGTTTGAAGAGCCCATGTTACCTGTCCCGGGATGTGATACTGTGACATACTCACACACAGGCGGTATGAAGAGCCCCTGTAACCTGTCCCGGGATATAATACTGTGACATACTCACACACAGGCGGTATGAAGAGCACATGTTACCTGTCCCGGGAGGTGATACTGTGACATTCTCACACACAGGCGGTATGAAGAGCCCATGTTACCTGTCCCGGGAGGTGATACTGTGACATACTCACACACAGGCGGTATGAAGAGCCCGTGTTACCTGTCCCGGGATGTGATACTGTGACATACTCACACACAGGCGGTATGAAGAGCCCATGTTACCTGTCCCGGGAGGTGATACTGTGACATACTCACACACAGGCGGTATGAAGAGCCCATGTTACCTGTCCTGGGAGGTGATACTGTGACATACTCACACACAGGCGGTATGAAGAGCCCGTGTTACCTGTCCCGGGATATGATAATGTGACATACTCACACACAGGCGGTATGAAGAGCCCATGTTACCTGTCCCGGGATGTGATACTGTGACATACTCACACACAGGTGGTATGAAGAGCACATGTTACCTGTCCCGGGATGTTATACTGTGACATACTCACACACAGGCGGTATGAAGAGCCCGTGTTACCTGTCCCGGGATGTGATACTGTGACATACTCACACACAGGCGGTATGAAGAGCACATGTTACCTGTCCCGGGATGTGATACTGTGACATACTCACACACAGGCGGTATGAAGCGCCCGTGTTACCTGTCCCGGGATGTGATACTGTGACATACTCACACACAGGCGGTATGAAGAGCCCATGTTACCTGTCCCGGGATGTGATACTGTGACATACTCCCAAACAGGCGGTATGAAGAGCCCCTGTAACCTGTCCCGGGATATAATACTGTGACATACTCACACACAGGCGGTATGAAGAGCCCCTGTAACCTGTCCCGGGATATAATACTGTGACATACTCACACACAGGCGGTATGAAGAGCACATGTTACCTGTCCCGGGAGGTGATACTGTGACATACTCACACACAGGCGGTATGAAGACCATGTTACCTGTCCCGGGAGGTGATACTGTTACATACTCACACACAGGCGGTATGAAGAGCCCATGTTACCTGTCCTGGGAGGTGATACTGTGACATACTCACACACAGGCGGTATGAAGAGCCCGTGTTACCTGTCCCGGGATGTGATACTGTGACATACTCACACACAGGCGGTATGAAGAGCCCATGTTACCTGTCCCGGGATGTGATACTGTGACATACTCACACACAGGCGGTATGAAGAGCCCGTGTTACCTGTCCCGGGATGTGATACTGTGACATACTCACACACAGGCGTTATGAAGAGCCCATGTTACCTGTCCCGGGATGTGATACTGTGACATACTCACACACAGGCGATATGAAGAGCCCATGTTACCTGTCCCGGGATGTGATACTGTGACATACTCACACACAGGCGGTATGAAGAGCCCGTGTTACCTGTCCCGGGATGTAATACTGTGACATACTCACACACAGGCGGTATGAAGAGCCCATGGTTCCTGTCCCGGGATGTGATACTGTGACATACTCACACACAGGCTGTATGATGAGCCCATGGTACCTGTCCCGGGATGTGATACTGTGACATACTCACACACAGGCGGTATGAAGAGCCCATGTTACCTGTCCCGGGATGTTATACTGTGACATACTCACACACAGGCGGTATGAAGAGCCCATGTTATCTGTCCCGGGATGTAATACTGTGACATACTCACACACAGGCGGTATGAAGATCCCATGTTACCTGTCCCGGGATGTAATACTGTGACATACTCACACACAGACGGTATGAAGAGCACATGTTACCTGTCCCGGGAGGTGATACTGTGACATACTCACACACAGGCGGTATGAAGAGCCCATGTTACCTGTCCCGGGATATAATACTGTGACATACTCACACACAGGCGGTATGAAGAGCCCCTGTAACCTGTCCCGGGATATAATACTGTGACATACTCACACACAGGCGGTATGAAGAGCACATGTTACCTGTCCCGGGAGGTGATACTGTGACATACTCACACACAGGCGGTATGAAGAGCCCATGTTACCTGTCCCGGGATGTGATACTGTGACATACTCCCACACAGGCGGTATGAAGAGCACATGTTACCTGTCCCGGGAAGTGATACTGTGACATACTCACACACAGGCGGTATGAAGAGCCCATGTTACCTGTCCCGGGATGTGATACTGTGACATACTCACACACAGGCGGTATGAAGAGCCCATGTTACCTGTCCCGGGATGTGATACTGTGACATACTCACACACAGGCGGTATCAAGAGCCCATGTTACCTGTCCCGGGAGGTGATACTGTGACATACTCACACACAGGCGGTATGAAGAGCCCATGTTACCTGTCCTGGGAGGTGATACTGTGACATACTCACACACAGGCGGTATGAAGAGCCCGTGTTACCTGTCCCGGGATGTGATACTGTGACATACTCACACACAGGCAGTATGAAGAGCCCGTGTTACCTGTCCCGGGATGTGATACTGTGACATACTCACACACAGGCGTTATGAAGAGCCCATGTTACCTGTCCCGGGATGTGATACTGTGACATACTCACACACAGGCGGTATGAAGAGCCCATGTTACCTGTCCCGGGAGGTGATACTGTGACATACTCACACACAGGCGGTATGAAGAGCCCATGTTACCTGTCCCGGGATGTGATACTATGACATACTCCCACACAGGCGGTATGAAGAGCCCGTGTTACCTGTCCCGGGATGTGATACTGTGACATACTCACACACAGGCGGTATGAAGAGCCCATGTTACCTGTCCCGGGAGGTGATACTGTGACATACTCACACACAGGCGGTATGAAGAGCCCGTTTTACCTGTCCCGGGATGTGATACTGTGACATACTCACACACAGGCGGTATGTAGATCCCATGTTACCTGTCCCGGGATGTGATACTGTGACATACTCACACACAGGCGGTATGAAGAGCCCATGTTACCTGTCCCGGGATCTGATACTGTGACATACTCACACACAGGCGGTATGAAGAGCCCATGTTACCTGTCGCGGGATGTGATACTGTGACATACTCACACACAGGCGGTATGAAGAGCCCGTGTTACCTGTCCCGGGATGTGATAATGTGACATACTCACACACAGGCGGTATGAAGAGCCCGTGTTACCTGTCCCGGGATGTGATACTGTGACATACTCACACACAGGCGGTATGATGAGCCCATGGTACCTGTCCCGGGATGTGATACTGTGACATACTCACACACAGGCGGTATGAAGAGCCCGTGTTACCTGTCCCGGGATGGGATACTGTGACATACTCACACAAAGGCGGTATGAAGATCCCGTGTTACCTGTCCCGGGATGTGATACTGTGACATACTCACACACAGGCGGTATGAAGAGCCCGTGTTACCTGTCCCGGGATGTGATACTGTGACATACTCACACACAGGCGGTATGAAGAGCCCATGTTACCTGTCCCGGGATGTGATACTGTGACATACTCACACACAGGCGGTATGATGAGCCCGTGTTACCTGTCCCGGGATGTGATACTGTGACATACTCACACACAGGCCGTATGAAGAGCCCATGTTACCTGTCCCGGGATGTGATACTGTGACATACTCACACACAGGCGGTATGAAGAGCCCATGTTACCTGTCCCTGGATGTGATACTGTGACATACTCACACACAGGCGGTATGAAGAGCCCATGTTACCTGTCCCGGGATGTGATACTGTGACATACTCACACACAGGCAGTATGAAGAGCCCATGTTACCTGTCCCGGGATGTGATACTGTGACATACTCACACACAGGCTGTATGATGAGCCCATGGTACCTGTCCCGGGATGTGATACTGTGACATACTCACACACAGGCGGTATGAAGAGCCCATGTTACCTGTCCCGGGATGTGATACTGTGACATACTCACACACAGGCGGTTTGAAGAGCCCATGTTACCTGTCCCGGGATGTGATACTGTGACATACTCACACACAGGCGGTATGAAGAGCCCATGTTACCTGTCCCGGGATGTTATACTGTGACATACTCCCAAACAGGCGGTATGAAGAGCCCCTGTAACCTGTCCCGGGATATAATACTGTGACATACTCACACACAGGCGGTATGAAGAGCACATGTTACCTGTCCCGGGAGGTGATACTGTGACATACTCACACACAGGCGGTATGAAGAGCCCATGTTACCTGTCCCGGGAGGTGATACTGTGACATACTCACACACAGGCGGTATGAAGAGCCCGTGTTACCTGTCCCGGGATGTGATACTGTGACATACTCACACACAGGCGGTATGAAGAGCCCATGTTACCTGTCCCGGGAGGTGATACTGTGACATACTCACACACAGGCGGTATGAAGAGCCCATGTTACCTGTCCTGGGAGGTGATACTGTGACATACTCACACACAGGCGGTATGAAGAGCCCGTGTTACCTGTCCCGGGATATGATAATGTGACATACTCACACACAGGCGGTATGAAGAGCCCATGTTACCTGTCCCGGGATGTGATACTGTGACATACTCACACACAGGCGGTATGAAGAGCACATGTTACCTGTCCCGGGATGTTATACTGTGACATACTCACACACAGGCGGTATGAAGAGCCCGTGTTACCTGTCTCGGGATGTGATACTGTGACATACTCACACACAGGCGGTATGAAGAGCACATGTTACCTGTCCCGGGATGTGATACTGTGACATACTCACACACAGGCGGTATGAAGCGCCCGTGTTACCTGTCCCGGGATGTGATACTGTGACATACTCACACACAGGCGGTATGAAGAGCCCATGTTACCTGTCCCGGGATGTGATACTGTGACATACTCCCAAACAGGCGGTATGAAGAGCCCCTGTAACCTGTCCCGGGATATAATACTGTGACATACTCACACACAGGCGGTATGAAGAGCCCCTGTAACCTGTCCCGGGATATAATACTGTGACATACTCACACACAGGCGGTATGAAGAGCACATGTTACCTGTCCCGGGAGGTGATACTGTGACATACTCACACACAGGCGGTATGAAGACCATGTTACCTGTCCCGGGAGGTGATACTGTTACATACTCACACACAGGCGGTATGAAGAGCCCATGTTACCTGTCCTGGGAGGTGATACTGTGACATACTCACACACAGGCGGTATGAAGAGCCCGTGTTACCTGTCCCGGGATGTGATACTGTGACATACTCACACACAGGCGGTATGAAGAGCCCATGTTACCTGTCCCGGGATGTGATACTGTGACATACTCACACACAGGCGGTATGAAGAGCCCGTGTTACCTGTCCCGGGATGTGATACTGTGACATACTCACACACAGGCGGTATGAAGAGCCCATGTTACCTGTCCCGGGATGTGATACTGTGACATACTCACACACAGGCGGTATGAAGAGCCCGTGTTACCTGTCCCGGGATGTGATACTGTGACATACTCACACACAGGCGGTATGAAGAGCCCATGTTACCTGTCCCGGGATGTGATACTGTGACATACTCACACACAGGCGGTATGAAGAGCCCGTGTTACCTGTCCCGGGATGTGATACTGTGACATACTCACACACAGGCGGTATGAAGAGCCCATGTTACCTGTCCCGGGATGTGATACTATGACATACTCACACACAGGCGTTATGAAGAGCACATGTTACCTGTCCCGGGATGTGATACTGTGACATACTCACACACAGGCGGTATGAAGAGCCCATGTTACCTGTTCCGGGATGTGATACTGTGACATACTCACACACAGGCGGAATGAAGAGCCCGTGTTACCTGTCCCGGGATGTGATACTGTGACATACTCACACACAGGCGGTATGAAGAGCCCGTGTTACCTGTCCCGGGATGTGATACTGTGACATACTCACACACAGGCGGTATGAAGAGCCCGTGTTACCTGTCCCGGGATGTGATACTGTGACATACTCACACACAGGCGGTATAAGGAGCCCGTGTTACCTGTCCCGGGATGTGATACTGTGACATACTCACACACAGGCGGTATGAAGAGCCCATGTTACCTGTCCCGGGATGTGATACTGTCACATACTCACACACAGGCGGTATGAAGATCCCGTGTTACCTGTCCCGGGATGTGATACTGTGACATACTCACACACAGGCGGTATGAAGATCCCGTGTTACCTGTCCCTTGAAGTGATACTGTGACATACTCACACACAGGCGGTATGAAGAGCCCATGTTACATGTCCCGGGATGTGATACTGTGACATACTCACACACAGGCTGTATGAAGAGCCCGTGTTACCTGTCCCGGGATGTGATACTGTGACATACTCACACACAGGCGGTATGAAGATCCCATGTTACCTGTCCCGGGATGTGATACTGTGACATACTCACACACAGGCGGTATGAAGAGCCCATGTTACCAGTCCCGGGATGTGATACTGTGACATACTCACACACAGGCGGTATGAAGAGCCCGTGTTACCTGTCCCGGGATGTGATACTGTGACATACTCACACACAGGCGGTATGAAGAGCCCATGTTACCTGTCCCGGGATGTGATACTGTGACATACTCACACACAGGCGGTATGAAGAGCCCGTGTTACCTGTCCCGGGATGTAATACTGTGACATACTCACACACAGGCGGTATGAAGAGCCCATGTTACCTGTCCCGGGATGTGATACTGTGACATACTCACACACAGGCGGTATGAAGAGCCCGTGTTACCTGTCCCGGGATGTAATACTGTGACATACTCACACACAGGCGGTATGAAGAGCCCATGTTACCTGTCCCGGGATGTGATACTGTGACATACTCACACACAGGCGGTATGAAGCGCCCATGTTACCTGTCCCGGGATGTGATACTGTGACATACTCACACACAGGCGGTATGAAGAGCCCGTGTTACCTGTCCCGGGAGGTGATACTGTGACATACTCACACACAGGCGGTATGAAGAGCCCGTGTTACCTGTCCCGGGATGTGATACTGTGACATACTCCCACACAGGCGGTATGAAGCGCCCATGTTACCTGTCCCGGGATGTGATACTGTGACATACTCACACACAGGGGGTATGAAGAGCCCATGTTACCTGTCCCGGGATGTGATACTGTGACATACTCACACACAGGCGGTATGAAGAGCCCATGTTACCTGTCCCGGGATGTGATACTGTGACATACTCACACACAGGCGGTATGAAGCGCCCATGTTACCTGTCCCGGGATGTGATACTGTGACATACTCACACACAGGCGGTATGAAGAGCCCGTGTTACCTGTCCCGGGATGTGATACTGTGACATACTCACACACAGGCGGTATGAAGAGCCCGTGTTACCTGTCCCGGGAGGTGATACTGTGACATACTCACACACAGGCGGTATGAAGAGCCCATGTTACCTGTCCCGGGATGTGATACTGTGACATACTCACACACAGGCGGTATGAAGAGCCCATGTTACCTGTCCCGGGATGTGATACTGTGACATACTCACACACAGGCGGTATGAAGAGCCCGTGTTACCTGTCCCGGGATGTGATACTGTGACATACTCACACACAGGCGGTATGAAGAGCCCGTGTTACCTGTCCCGGGATGTAATACTGTGACATACTCACACACAGGCGGTATGAAGAGCCCATGTTACCTGTCCCGGGATGTGATACTGTGACATACTCACACACAGGCGGTATGAAGAGCCCGTGTTACCTGTCCCGGGATGTAATACTGTGACATACTCACACACAGGCGGTATGAAGAGCCCATGTTACCTGTCCCGGGATGTGATACTGTGACATACTCACACACAGGCGGTATGAAGCGCCCATGTTACCTGTCCCGGGATGTGATACTGTGACATACTCACACACAGGCCGTATGAAGAGCCCGTGTTACCTGTCCCGGGAGGTGATACTGTGACATACTCACACACAGGCGGTATGAAGAGCCCGTGTTACCTGTCCCGGGATGTGATACTGTGACATACTCCCACACAGGCGGTATGAAGCGCCCATGTTACCTGTCCCGGGATGTGATACTGTGACATACTCACACACAGGCGGTATGAAGAGCCCATGTTACCTGTCCCGGGATGTGATACTGTGACATACTCACACACAGGCGGTATGAAGAGCCCATGTTACCTGTCCCGGGATGTGATACTGTGACATACTCACACACAGGCGGTATGAAGCGCCCATGTTACCTGTCCCGGGATGTGATACTGTGACATACTCACACACAGGCGGTATGAAGAGCCCGTGTTACCTGTCCCGGGATGTGATACTGTGACATACTCACACACAGGCGGTATGAAGAGCCCGTGTTACCTGTCCCGGGAGGTGATACTGTGACATACTCACACACAGGCGGTATGAAGAGCCCATGTTACCTGTCCCGGGATGTGATACTGTGACATACTCACACACAGGCGGTATGAAGATCCCATGTTACCTGTCCCGGGATGTGATACTGTGACATACTCACACACAGGCGGTATGAAGAGCCCATGTTACCTGTCCCGGGATGTGATACTGTGACATACTCACACACAGGCGGTATGAAGAGCCCGTGTTACCTGTCCCGGGATGTGATACTGTGACATACTCACACACAGGCGGTATGTAGAGCCCGTGTTACCTGTCCCGGGATGTGATACTGTGACATACTCACACACAGGCGGTATGAAGAGCCCGTGTTACCTGTCCCGGGAGGTGATACTGTGACATACTCACACACAGGCGGTATGAAGATCCCGTGTTACCTGTCCCTGGAAGTGATACTGTGACATACTCACACACAGGCGGTATGAAGAGCCCATGTTACATGTCCCGGGATGTGATACTGTGACATACTCACACACAGGCGGTATGAAGAGCCCATGTTACCTGTCCCGGGATGTGATACTGTGACATACTCACACACAGGCGGTATGAAGAGCCCGTGTTACCTGTCCCGGGATGTGATACTGTGACATACTCACACACAGGCGGTATGTAGAGCCCGTGTTACCTGTCCCGGGATGTGATACTGTGACATACTCACACACAGGCGGTATGAAGAGCCCGTGTTACCTGTCCCGGGAGGTGATACTGTGACATACTCACACACAGGCGGTATGAAGAGCCCATGTTACCTGTCCCGGGATGTGATACTGTGACATACTCACACACAGGCGGTATGAAGATCCCGTGTTACCTGTCCCTGGAAGTGATACTGTGACATACTCACACACAGGCGGTATGAAGAGCCCATGTTACATGTCCCGGGATGTGATACTGTGACATACTCACACACAGGCGGTATGAAGAGCCCGTGTTACCTGTCCCGGGAGGTGATACTGTGACATACTCACACACAGGCGGTATGAAGATCCCGTGTTACCTGTCCCGGGATGTGATACTGTGACATACTCACACACAGGCGGTATGAAGATCCCGTGTTACCTGTCCCTGGAAGTGATACTATGACATACTCACACACAGGCGGTATGAAGAGCCCATGTTACATGTCCCGGGATGTGATACTGTGACATACTCACACACAGGCGGTATGAAGATCCCGTGTTACCTGTCCCTGGAAGTGATACTGTGACATACTCACACACAGGCGGTATGAAGAGCCCATGTTACCTGTCCCGGGATGTGATACTGTGACATACTCACACACAGGCGGTATGAAGAGCCCATGTTACCTGTCCCGGGATGTGATACTGTGACATACTCACACACAGGCGGTATGAAGAGCCCATGTTACCTGTCCCGGGATGTGATACTGTGACATACTCACACACAGGCGGTATGAAGAGCCCGTGTTACCTGTCCCGGGATGTAATACTGTGACATACTCACACACAGGCGGTATGAAGAGCCCTTGGTACATGTCCCGGGATGTGATACTGTGACATACTCACACACAGGCGGTATGAAGAGCCCATGTTACCTGTTCCGGGATGTAATACTGTGACATACTCACACACAGGCGGTATGAAGAGCCCGTGTTACCTGTCCCGGGATGTGATACTGTGACATACTCACACACAGGCGGTATGAAGATCCCGTGTTACATGTCCCGGGATGTGATACTGTGACACACTCACACACAGGCGGTATGAAGAGCCCGTGTTACCTGTCCCGGGATGTGATACTGTGACATACTCACACACAGGCGGTATGAAGAGCCCGTGTTACCTGTCCCGGGATGTGATACTGTGACATACTCACACACAGGCGGTATTAAGAGCCCGTGTTACATGTCCCGTGATGTGATACTGTGACATACTCACACACAGGCGGTATGAAGCGCCCGTGTTACCTGTCCCGGGATGTGATACTGTGACACACTCACACACAGGCGGTATGAAGCGCCCGTGTTACCTGTCCCGGGATGTGATACTGTGACACACTCACACACAGGCGGTATGAAGAGCCCGTGTTACCTGTCCCGGGATGTGATACTGTGACACACTCACACACAGGCGGTATGAAGAGCCCGTGTTACCTGTCCCGGGATGTGATACTGTGACACACTCACACACAGGCGGTATGAAGAGCCCGTGTTACCTGTCCCGGGATGTGATACTGTGACACACTCACACACAGGCGGTGTGAAGAGCCCGTGTTACCTGTCCCGGGATGTGATACTGTGACATACTCACACACAGGCGGTATGAAGAGCCCGTGTTACCTGTCCAGGGATGTGATACTGTGACATACTCACACACAGGCGGTATGAAGAGCCCGTGTTACATGTCCCGGGATGTGATACTGTGACATACTCACACACAGGCGGTATGAAGAGCCCTGTTACCTGTCCCGGGATGTAATACTGTGACATACTCACACACAGGCGGTATGAAGAGCCCATGTTACCTGTCCCGGGATGTGATACTGTGACATACTCACACACAGGCGGTATGAAGAGCCCGTGTTACCTGTCCCGGGATGTGATACTGTGACATACTCACACACAGGCGGTATGAAGAGCTCATGTTACCTGTCCCGGGATGTAATACTGTGACATACTCACACACAGGCGGTATGAAGAGCCCATGTTACCTGTCCCGGGATGTGATACTGTGACATACTCACACACAGGCGGTATGAAGAGCCCATGTTTCCTGTCCCGGGATGTGATACTGTGACATACTCACACACAGGTGGTATGAAGAGCCCGTGTTACCTGTCCCGGGATGTGATACTGTGACATACTCACACACAGGCGGTATGAAGAGCCCATGTTACCTGTCCCGGGATGTGATACTGTGACATACTCCCACACAGGCGGTATGAAGAGCCCGTGTTACCTGTCCCGGGATGTGATACTGTGACATACTCACACACAGGCGGTATGAAGAGCCCGTGTTACCTGTCCCGGGATGTGATACTGTGACATACTCACACACAGGCGGTATGAAGAGCCCATGTTACCTGTCCCAGGATGTGATACTGTGACATACTCACACACAGGCGGTATGAAGCGCCCGTGTTACCTGTCCCGGGATGTGATACTGTGACATACTCACACACAGGCGGTATGAAGAGCCCATGTTACCTGTCGCGGGATGTGATACTGTGACATACTCACACACAGGCGGTATGAAGATCCCGTGTTACCTGTCCCGGGATGTGATACTGTGACACACTCACACACAGGCGGAATGTAGAGCCCGTGTTACCTGTCCCGGGATGTGATACTGTGACATACTCACACACAGGCGGTATGAAGAGCCCGTGTTACCTGTCCCGGGATGTGATACTGTGACATTCTCACACACAGGCGGTATGAAGATCTTGTGTTACATGTCCCGGGATGTGATACTGTGACATACTCACACACAGGCGGTATGAAGATCCCGTGTTACCTGTCCCGAGATGTAATACTGTACATACTCACACACAGGCAGTATGAAGAGCCCATGTTACCTGTCCCGGGATGTGATACTGTGACATACTCACACACAGGCGGTATGAAGAGCCCATGTTACCTGTCCCGGGATGTGATACTGTGACATACTCACACACAGGCGGTATGAAGCGCCCATGTTACCTGTCCCGGGATGTGATACTGTGACATACTCACACACAGGCGGTATGAAGAGCCCGTGTTACCTGTCCCGGGATGTGATACTGTGACATACTCACACACAGGCGGTATGAAGAGCCCGTGTTACCTGTCCCGGGAGGTGATACTGTGACATACTCACACACAGGCGGTATGAAGAGCCCATGTTACCTGTCCCGGGATGTGATACTGTGACATACTCACACACAGGCGGTATGAAGATCCCATGTTACCTGTCCCGGGATGTGATACTGTGACATACTCACACACAGGCGGTATGAAGAGCCCATGTTACCTGTCCCGGGATGTGATACTGTGACATACTCACACACAGGCGGTATGAAGAGCCCGTGTTACCTGTCCCGGGATGTGATACTGTGACATACTCACACACAGGCGGTATGTAGAGCCCGTGTTACCTGTCCCGGGATGTGATACTGTGACATACTCACACACAGGCGGTATGAAGAGCCCGTGTTACCTGTCCCGGGAGGTGATACTGTGACATACTCACACACAGGCGGTATGAAGATCCCGTGTTACCTGTCCCTGGAAGTGATACTGTGACATACTCACACACAGGCGGTATGAAGAGCCCATGTTACATGTCCCGGGATGTGATACTGTGACATACTCACACACAGGCGGTATGAAGAGCCCATGTTACCTGTCCCGGGATGTGATACTGTGACATACTCACACACAGGCGGTATGAAGAGCCCGTGTTACCTGTCCCGGGATGTGATACTGTGACATACTCACACACAGGCGGTATGTAGAGCCCGTGTTACCTGTCCCGGGATGTGATACTGTGACATACTCACACACAGGCGGTATGAAGAGCCCGTGTTACCTGTCCCGGGAGGTGATACTGTGACATACTCACACACAGGCGGTATGAAGATCCCGTGTTACCTGTCCCGGGATGTGATACTGTGACATACTCACACACAGGCGGTATGAAGATCCCGTGTTACCTGTCCCTGGAAGTGATACTATGACATACTCACACACAGGCAGTATGAAGAGCCCATGTTACATGTCCCGGGATGTGATACTGTGACATACTCACACACAGGCGGTATGAAGATCCCGTGTTACCTGTCCCTGGAAGTGATACTGTGACATACTCACACACAGGCGGTATGAAGAGCCCATGTTACATGTCCCGGGATGTGATACTGTGACATACTCACACACAGGCGGTATGAAGAGCCCGTGTTACCTGTCCCGGGATGTGATACTGTGACATACTCACACACAGGCGGTATGAAGAGCCCGTGTTACCTGTCCCGGGATGTGATACTGTGACATACTCACACACAGGCGGTATGAAGAGCCCATGTTACCTGTCCCGGGATGTGATACTGTGACATACTCACACACAGGCGGTATGAAGAGCCCGTGTTACCTGTCCCGGGATGTAATACTGTGACATACTCACACACAGGCGGTATGAAGAGCCCTTGGTACATGTCCCGGGATGTGATACTGTGACATACTCACACACAGGCGGTATGAAGAGCCCATGTTACCTGTTCCGGGATGTAATACTGTGACATACTCACACACAGGCGGTATGAAGAGCCCGTGTTACCTGTCCCGGGATGTGATACTGTGACATACTCACACACAGGCGGTATGAAGATCCCGTGTTACATGTCCCGGGATGTGATACTGTGACACACTCACACACAGGCGGTATGAAGAGCCCGTGTTACCTGTCCCGGGATGTGATACTGTGACATACTCACACACAGGCGGTATGAAGAGCCCGTGTTACCTGTCCCGGGATGTGATACTGTGACATACTCACACACAGGCGTTATGAAGAGCCCGTGTTACATGTCCCGTGATGTGATACTGTGACATACTCACACACAGGCGGTATGAAGCGCCCGTGTTACCTGTCCCGGGATGTGATACTGTGACACACTCACACACAGGCGGTATGAAGCGCCCGTGTTACCTGTCCCGGGATGTGATACTGTGACACACTCACACACAGGCGGTATGAAGAGCCCGTGTTACCTGTCCCGGGATGTGATACTGTGACACACTCACACACAGGCGGTATGAAGAGCCCGTGTTACCTGTCCCGGGATGTGATACTGTGACACACTCACACACAGGCGGTATGAAGAGCCCGTGTTACCTGTCCCGGGATGTGATACTGTGACACACTCACACACAGGCGGTGTGAAGAGCCCGTGTTACCTGTCCCGGGATGTGATACTGTGACATACTCACACACAGGCGGTATGAAGAGCCCGTGTTACCTGTCCAGGGATGTGATACTGTGACATACTCACACACAGGCGGTATGAGGAGCCCGTGTTACATGTCCCGGGATGTGATACTGTGACATACTCACACACAGGCGGTATGAAGAGCCCTGTTACCTGTCCCGGGATGTAATACTGTGACATACTCACACACAGGCGGTATGAAGAGCCCATGTTACCTGTCCCGGGATGTGATACTGTGACATACTCACACACAGGCGGTATGAAGAGCCCGTGTTACCTGTCCCGGGATGTGATACTGTGACATACTCACACACAGGCGGTATGAAGAGCTCATGTTACCTGTCCCGGGATGTAATACTGTGACATACTCACACACAGGCGGTATGAAGAGCCCATGTTACCTGTCCCGGGATGTGATACTGTGACATACTCACACACAGGCGGTATGAAGAGCCCATGTTTCCTGTCCCGGGATGTGATACTGTGACATACTCACACACAGGTGGTATGAAGAGCCCGTGTTACCTGTCCCGGGATGTGATACTGTGACATACTCACACACAGGCGGTATGAAGAGCCCATGTTACCTGTCCCGGGATGTGATACTGTGACATACTCCCACACAGGCGGTATGAAGAGCCCGTGTTACCTGTCCCGGGATGTGATACTGTGACATACTCACACACAGGCGGTATGAAGAGCCCGTGTTACCTGTCCCGGGATGTGATACTGTGACATACTCACACACAGGCGGTATGAAGAGCCCATGTTACCTGTCCCAGGATGTGATACTGTGACATACTCACACACAGGCGGTATGAAGCGCCCGTGTTACCTGTCCCGGGATGTGATACTGTGACATACTCACACACAGGCGGTATGAAGATCCCGTGTTACCTGTCCCGGGATGTGATACTGTGACACACTCACACACAGGCGGAATGTAGAGCCCGTGTTACCTGTCCCGGGATGTGATACTGTGACATACTCACACACAGGCGGTATGAAGAGCCCGTGTTACCTGTCCCGGGATGTGATACTGTGACATTCTCACACACAGGCGGTATGAAGATCTTGTGTTACATGTCCCGGGATGTGATACTGTGACATACTCACACACAGGCGGTATGAAGATCCCGTGTTACCTGTCCCGAGATGTAATACTGTACATACTCACACACAGGCAGTATGAAGAGCCCATGTTACCTGTCCCGGGATGTGATACTGTGACATACTCACACACAGGCGGTATGAAGAGCCCATGTTTCCTGTCCCGGGATGTGATACTGTGACATACTCACACACAGGTGGTATGAAGAGCCCATGTTACCTGTCCCGGGATGTGATACTGTGACATACTCACACACAGGTGGTATGAAGATCCCGTGTTACCTGTCCCGGGATGTGATACTGTGACATACTCACACACAGGCGGTATGAAGAGCCCGTGTTACCTGTCCCGGGATGTGATACTGTGACATACTCACACCCAGGCGGTATGAAGAGCCCATGTTACCTGTAACGGGATGTGATACTGTGACATACTCACACACAGGCGGTATGAAGAGCCCATGTTACCTGTCCCGGGATGTGATACTGTGACATACTCACACACAGGCGGTATGAAGAGCCCGTGTTACCTGTCCCGGGATGTGATACTGTGACATACTCACACACAGGCGGTATGAAGAGCCCGTGTTACCTGTCCCGGGATGTGATACTGTGACATACTCACACACAGGCGGTATGAAGAGCCCGTGTTACCTGTCCCGGGATGTGATACTGTGACATACTCCCACACAGGCGGTATGAAGAGCCCGTGTTACCTGTCCCGGGATGTGATACTGTGACATACTCACACAAAGGCGGTATGAAGATCCCGTGTTACCTGTCCCGGGATGTGATACTGTGACATACTCACACAAAGGCGGTATGAAGATCCCGTGTTTCCTTTCCCGGGATGTGATACTGTGACATACTCACACACAGGCGGTATGAAGAGCCCATGTTACCTGTCCTGAGGGATGTGATACTGTGACATACTCACACACAAGCGGTATGAAGAGCCCGTGTTACCTGTCCCGGGATGTGATACTGTGACATACTCACACACAGGCGGTATGAAGAGCCCGTGTTACCTGTCCCGGGATGTGATACTGTGACATATTCACACACAGGCGGTATGAAGAGCTCGTGTTACCTGTCCCGGGATGTGATACTGTGACATACTCACACACAGGCGGTATGAAGAGCCCGTGTTACCTGTCCCGGGATGTGATACTGTGACATACTCACACACAGGCGGTATGAAGAGCCCGTGTTACCTGTCCCGGGATGTGATACTGTGACATACTCACACACAGGCGGTATGAAGAGCCCGTGTTACCTGTCCCGGGATGTGATACTGTGACATACTCACACACAGGCGGTATGAAGAGCCCGTGTTACCTGTCCCGGGATGTGATACTGTGACATACTCACACACAGGCGGTATGAAGAGCCCCTGTAACCTGTCCCGGGATATAATACTGTGACATACTCACACACAGGCGGTATGAAGAGCCCATGTTACCTGTCCCCTGATGTGATACTGTGACATACTCACACACAGGCGGTATGAAGAGCCCATGTTACCTGTCCCGGGATGTGATACTGTGACATACTCCCACACAGGCGGTATGAAGAGCCCATGTTACCTGTCCCGGGATGTGATACTGTGACATACTCACACACAGGCGGTATGAAGAGCCCGTGTTACCTGTCCCGGGATGTGATACTGTGACATACTCACACACAGGCGGTATGAAGAGCCCGTGTTACCTGTCCCGGGATGTGATACTGTGACATACTCACACACAGGCGGTATGAAGAGCCCATGTTACCTGTCCCGGGATGTGATACTGTGACATACTCACACACAGGCGGTATGAAGAGCCCGTGTTACCTGTCCCGGGATGTGATACTGTGACATACTCACACACAGGCGGTATGAAGAGCCCGTGTTACCTGTCCCGGGATGTGATACTGTGACATACTCACACACAGGCGGTATGAAGAGCCCGTGTTACCTGTCCCGGGATGTGATACTGTGACATACTCACACACAGGCGGTATGAAGAGCCCATGTTACCTGTCCCGGGATGTGATACTGTGACATACTCACACACAGGCGGTATGAAGAGCCCGTGTTACCTGTCCCGGGATGTGATACTGTGACATACTCCCACACAGGCGGTATGAAGAGCCCATGTTACCTGTCCCGGGATGTGATACTGTGACATACTCACACACAGGCGGTATGAAGAGCCCGTGTTACCTGTCCCGGGATGTGATACTGTGACATACTCCCACACAGGCGGTATGAAGAGCCCATGTTACCTGTCCCGGGATGTGATACTGTGACATACTCACACACAGGCGGTATGAAGAGCCCGTGTTACCTGTCCCGGGATGTGATACTGTGACATACTCACACACAGGCGGTATGAAGAGCCCGTGTTACCTGTCCCGGGATGTGATACTGTGACATACTCACACACAGGCGGTATGAAGAGCCCGTGTTACCTGTCCCGGGATGTGATACTGTGACATACTCACACACAGGCGGTATGAAGAGCCCATGTTACCTGTCCCGGGATGTGATACTGTGACATACTCACACACAGGCGGTATGAAGAGCCCGTGTTACCTGTCCCGGGATGTGATACTGTGACATACTCCCACACAGGCGGTATGAAGAGCCCATGTTACCTGTCCAGAGATGTGATACTGTGACATACTCACACACAGGCGGTATGAAGCGCCCGTGTTACCTGTCCCGGGATGTGATACTGTGACATACTCACACACAGGCGGTATGAAGAGCCCATGTTACCTGTCCCGGGATGTGATACTGTGACATACTCCCACACAGGCGGTATGAAGAGCCCGTGTTACCTGTCCCGGGATGTGATACTGTGACATACTCACACACAGGCGGTATGAAGAGCCCATGTTACCTGTCCCGGGATGTGATACTGTGACATACTCCCACACAGGCGGTATGAAGAGCCCGTGTTACCTGTCCCGGGATGTGATACTGTGACATACTCACACACAGGCGGTATGAAGAGCCCATGTTACCTGTCCCGGGATGTGATACTGTGACATACTCACACACAGGCGGTATGAAGAGCCCGTGTTACCTGTCCCGGGATGTGATACTGTGACATACTCACACACAGGCGGTATGAAGAGCCCATGTTACCTGTCCCGGGATGTGATACTGTGACATACTCACACACAGGCGGTATGAAGAGCCCATGTTACCTGTCCCGGGATGTGATACTGTGACATACTCACACACAGGCGGTATGAAGATCCTGTGTTACCTGTCCCGGGATGTGATACTGTGACATACTCCCACACAGGCGGTATGAAGCGCCCGTGTTACCTGTCCCGGGATGTGATACTGTGACATACTCACACACAGGCGATATGAAGAGCCCATGTTACCTGTCCCGGGAGGTGATACTGTGACATACTCACACACAGGCGGTATGAAGAGACCATGTTACCTGTCCCGGGATGTGATACTGTGACATACTCACACACAGGCGGTATGAAGATCCCGTGTTACCTGTCCCGGGATGTGATACTGTGACACACTCACACACAGGCGGTATGAAGAGCCCGTGTTACCTGTCCCGGGATGTGATACTGTGACATACTCACACACAGGCGGTATGAAGAGCCCATGTTACCTGTCCAGGGATGTGATACTGTGACATACTCACACACAGGCGGTATTAAGATCCCGTGTTACCTGTCCCGGGATGTGATACTGTGACATACTCACACACAGGCGGTATGAAGAGCCCATGTTACCTGTCCAGGGATGTGATACTGTGACATACTCACACACAGGCGGTATGAAGAGCCCGTGTTACATGTCCCGGGATGTGATACTGTTACATACACACACACAGGCGGTATGAAGAGCCCATGTTACCTGTCCAGGGATGTGATACTGTGACATACTCACACACAGGCGGTATGAAGAGCCCATGTTAACTGTCCAGGGATGTGATACTGTGAGATACTCACACACAGGCGGTATGAAGAGCCCGTGTTACATGTCCCGGGATGTGATGCTGTGACATACTCACACACAGGCGGTATGAAGAGCCCATGTTACCTGTCCAGGGATGTGATACTGTGACATACTCACACACAGGCGGTATGAAGAGCCCATGTTACCTGTCCCGGGATATAATACTGTGACATACTCACACACAGGCGGTATGTAGAGCCCATGTTACCTGTCCCAGGATGTGATACTGTGACATACTCACACACAGGCGGTATGAAGAGCCCATGTTACCTGTCCCGGGATGTGATACTGTGACATACTCACACACAGGCGGTATGAAGCGCCCGTGTTACCTGTCCCGGGATGTGATACTGTGACATACTCACACACAGGCGGTATGAAGATCCCGTGTTACCTGTCCCAGGATGTGATACTGTGACATACTCACACACAGGCGGTATGAAGAGCCCATGTTACCTGTCCCGGGATGTGATACTGTGACATACTCACACACAGGCGGTATGAAGAGCCCGTGTTACATGTCCCGGGATGTGATGCTGTGACATACTCACACACAGGCGGTATGAAGAGCCCGTGTTACATGTCCCGGGATGTGATACTGTGACATACTCACACACAGGCGGTATGAAGAGCCTGTGTTACATGTCCCGGGATGTGATACTGTGACATACTCACACACAGGCGGTATGAAGAGCCCATGTTACCTGTCCCGGGATGTAATACTGTGACATACTCACACACAGGCGGTATGAAGAGCCCGTGTTACCTGTCCCGGGATGTAATACTGTGACATACTCACACACAGGCGGTATGAAGAGCCCTTGTTACATGTCCCGGGATGTGATACTGTGACATACTCACACACTGGCGGTATGAAGAGCCCATGTTACCTGTTCCGGGATGTAATACTGTGACATACTCACACACAGGTGGTATGAAGAGCCCGTGTTACCTGTCCCGGGATGTGATACTGTGACATACTCACACACAGGCGGTATGAAGATCCTGTGTTACCTGTCCCGGAATTGTATTGTATTGTATTGTTTGTCTTTATTTATATAGCGCCAGTAATTTACATAGCGCTTTACAGTAGTAACACATGTGGTAATCGAATAAATAACAGATAATATAAATAACAGATCATGGGAATAAGTGCTTTAGACATTAAAGTAAGATTAAGGAAGAGGAGTCCCTGCTCCGAGGAGCTTACAGTCTAATTGGTAGGTAGGGAGAACGTACAGAGACAGGAGGAGGGAGTTCTGGTAAGTGCGTCTGCAGGGGGCCAAGCTTTATGTATGATGTGTTCAGAATATCTACAGTGCTATTCATATGCTTCTTTAAGCAAGGGTGTCTTAAGGTGGGTCTTAAAGGTGGATAGAGAGGGTGCTAGTCGGGTACTGAGGGGAAGGGCATTCCAGAGGTGTGGGGCAGTCAGTGAAAAAGGTTTAAGGCGGGAGAGGGCTTTAGATAAAAAGGGGGTAGAAAGAAGACATCCTTGAGCAGAACGCAAGAGTCGGGGTGGTGCATAGCGAGAAATTAGGGCTGAGATGTAAGGAGGGGCAGAAGAATGTAAAGCTTTAAAAGTGAGGAGAAGAATGGAGTGTGAGATGCGGGATTTGATCGGAAGCCAGGAGAGGGATTTCAGGAGGGGAGATGCTGAGACAGATCTAGGAAAGAGTAGAGTGATTCTGGCAGCAGCATTTAGAATAGATTGTAGGGGAGACAGGTGAGAGGCAGGAAGGCCGGACAGCAGGAGGTTACAGTAATCAAGACGGGAGAGAATGAGAGCCTGAGTCAGAGTTTTAGCAGTCGAGCAACAGAGGAAAGGGCGTATCTTTGTTATATTGCGGAGGAAAAAGCGACAAGTTTTAGAAATGTTTTGAATGTGAGGGGCGAATGTGAGAGAGGAGTCGAGTGTGACCCCTAGGCAGCGTGCTTGGGCTACTGGGTGGATGATCGTAGTTCCAACAGTAATGTGTAAGGAGGTAGTAGGGCCAGGTTTGGGAGGAAGTATGAGGAGCTCTGTTTTAGCCATGTTGAGTTTAAGGCGGCGGAGGGCCATCCAGGATGATATAGCAGAGAGACATTCAGAAACTTTGGTCTGTATAGCAGGTGTAAGGTCAGGTGTTGAAAAGTATATTTGTGTGTCGTCAGCATAGAGGTGATATTTAAACCCAAAAGATGTTATTAGGTCACCTAGAGAGAGGGTGTACAGAGAAAAGAGAAGAGGTCCCAGGACAGAGCCCTGGGGTACCCTCACAGAGAGATCAATAGAGGATGAGGAGGTGTTAGCAGAAGAGACACTGAAAGTACGATGGGAGAGGTAGGATGAGATCCAGGATAGAGCTTTGTTCTGAATACCAAGAGTATGGAGAATGTGAAGGAGAAGAGGGTGGTCCACGGTGTCAAATGCTGCAGAGAGGTCGAGTAATATGAGCAGAGTGTAATGACCTCTGTCTTTGGCAGCATGGAGGTCATCAGTTATTTTAGTGAGGGCTGTTTCCGTGGAGTGAGCAGTGCGGAAGCCAGATTGTAGAGGGTCTAGGAGAGAATAGGTGTTGAGAAAATGGAGCAAGCGAGAGAATACAAGACGTTCAAGGAGTTTAGAGGCAAAAGGCAGGAGGGAGACAGGTCGATAGTTAGAAAGACAGGTAGGGTCAAGCTTGCTGTTTTTGAGCAATGGTATGACTGTTGCATGTTTGAAGGAGGATGGGAAGGTTCCAGAGCAGAGGGAGGAGTTAAAAATGTGTGTGAGCGTAGGGATTATAGTAGGAGCAATAGGTTTTAGGAGATGAGAGGGAATGGGGTCAAGAGGGCAAGTGGTAGAGGGAGAAGTGGCGATCAACAGCGACACATCCTCCTCTGAGACAGTGGAAAAAGAGTCAAGGAAGGCAGGAAGAGAGTTAGGAAGAGGTGTAGGATGGGAAGAAGAAACAGAGAGGATGTTCTGCCGTATGGATTCCACCTTTTCCTTAAAATAGTCAGCAAAGTCCTGAGCGGAGATGGAGGAAGGAGAGGCAGCTGAGGGTGGTTTGAGTAGAGTATCAAAGACAGAGAACAGTCGGCGTGGGTTAGACTTGTGCATGTTGATTAGTGCAGAAAAGTAGGCTTGTTTAGCTTGCGAGAGGGCAGAGTTGAAACAGGATAGCATAAATTTGTAGTGAATGAAGTCTGCGAGAGTGTGAGACTTTGTCCAGAGGCGTTCAGAGGAACGAGTGGAGGAACGCAGCATGCGTGTGTGGGAATTTAGCCAGGGTCTAGGGTTAGAAGGGCGAGTGCGGCAGAGAGAAAGTGGGGCATGTAGATCAAGAGAGGAGGACAAGACAGAGTTGTAGTTCCTGACCAGGTTGTCGGGGTCTGTAGCAGAGCTGAGAGAGGAGAGGGAGGAGCGTAAAGTGGACTCAAAGTCAGGTAAGTAAATAGAGCGCAGGTTTCTGCACAACCGGGGTGTAGATGGAGGTGGAGAAGGGGAGAAGCGAGATAGAGAGAATGAGATGAGATGATGGTCAGAGAGAGGAAAAGGGGAAATGGAGAAATCGGAGAGAGAGAAGTTCTTAGTGAAAACCAGGTCTAAGTAGTGGCCATCCTTGTGGGTGCTGGCTGCAGTCCACTGTTGAAGGCCAAAAGAAGAGGTTAGAGAAAAAAAGCGGGAAGCCCAAGGGAGAGAGGGGTCATCAATGTGGCAATTGAAGTCCCCAAGGAGAAGAACAGGCGAGTCTGAGGAGAGGAAGAAAGAGATCCAGGATTCAAAGTGAGAGAGAAAGGCAGAAGGGGGATGAGTAGAGGTAGGTGGGCGATAGATGACCGCCACATGAACAGGGAGAGGAGAGAAAATCTGGACAGTGTGAGCCTCAAAGGAGGGAAAAGCAAGAGAGGGAGGAATAGGAAGGGTTCGGTAACGACAGAGAGAGGAGAGAAGGAGCCCCACGCCTCCACCCCTGCCATCAGTGCGCGGAGTGTGGGAGAAGGAAAGGCCACCGTAGGAGAGGGCAGCTTCCAGAGCAGAGTCAGACTGAGTGAGCCAGGTCTCAGTTATAGCAAAGAGAAGCAGGGAGTGAGAGAGAAAGAAGTCATGCACAGAGAGGAACTTGTTAGAGAGGGAGCGAGCGTTCCAAAGGGCACAGGAGAAAGGGAGAGAGGAGGGAGGGTGGCAGGGGATGGGTATGAGGTTGGAGGGGTTGACACCAGAAGGAGTAGAAGTTGCAGTTGGCAGGCGAGGATAAGCGCATGTAGGAATAAGACAGGGACCAGGATTGGGAGAGATATCCCCAGAAGCAAGGAGGAGAAGCATGGATAGAAAGAGAATGTGTGAGGAGGATTTGTAGGGGTGTGTTTTAGTGCAGGGGATATCGCTGTGTGGTGTCAGAGGACGCAGGTAAGAAAGGAGTTCATGTGAACAGAGAAGTGGTGAAGGAAGGAGAGATGGAGATATATGAATAGAGTTAGAGACATACTGAGGCTGGTAAAAAGAAGTGCATAATTTGAGAAGTGAAGTCACTGCAAATATAAATGGTAAAGGCAGCATCACAGGAGTAATGATGCAGTCTGGTATAGATGATATCCTCCTTTCCAGCGTAGGTCAAATGCAGGAATCAGGGCCAGATGGGGTGTCCACTTCTTCCTCACTTCTTTTGAACTTCCTTTTAAACTTCAGTTGTTCAGTAGTCATGCCACTTATAATGGGCCACTTCCTTTTAAACTTCAGTTGTTCAGTAGTCATGCCACTTATAATGGGCCACTTGGATATGGGCTGCAGGCAGACTAGCTGTTCTGACTGGGTTTATATAGGCCTAAAAAGTCACCTGACAGTGTTGTTCTGTCTGCTTAATTAGCACAACTGAGGCACATTCAAACAAATGGTTTTCTACACAGGGTGTTCCCTGCCTAGGTGGCAACACTTAATTTGATTAGGGGTAGACAGAAAACAGCATTCAGAGATGGTTTTTACCTAGCATTGGATCACTTGCATATACTATATAATACACACAGCAGAGGCTTCAATGAGGATTTAGAGATGGTTTTTACCTGAGGAGAGAAGAAGGATAAGATCCATTAGGGTAAGAGTTACTTCCTTTTAAACTTCAGTTGTTCAGTAGACATGCCACTTATAATGGGCCACTTGGATATGGGATATGGGATGTGATACTGTGACATACTCCCACACAGGCGGTATGAAGAGCCCATGTTACCTGTCCCGGGATGTGATACTGTGACATACTCCCACACAGGCGGTATGAAGAGCCCGTGTTACCTGTCCCGGGATGTGATACTGTGACATACTCACACACAGGCGGTATGAAGAGCCCATGTTACCTGTCCCGGGATGTGATACTGTGACATACTCACACACAGGCGGTATGAAGAGCCCATGTTACCTGTCCCGGGATGTGATACTGTGACATACTCACACACAGGCGGTATGAAGCGCCCGTGTTACCTGTCCCGGGATGTAATACTGTGACATACTCACACACAGGCGGTATGAAGAGCCCGTGTTACCTGTCCCGAGATGTGATACTGTGACATATTCACACACAGGCGGTATGAAGAGCCCGTATTACCTGTCCCGGGATGTGATACTGTGACATACTCACACACAGGCGGTATGAAGAGCCCATGTTACCTGTCCCGGGATGTAACACTGTGACATACTCACACACAGGCGGTATGAAGAGCCCGTGTTACCTGTCCCGGGATGTAATACTGTGACATACTCACACACAGGCGGTATGAAGAGCCCGTGTTACCTGTCCCGAGATGTGATACTGTGACATATTCACACACAGGCGGTATGAAGAGCCCGTATTACCTGTCCCGGGATGTAATACTGTGACATACTCACACACAGGCGGTATGAAGAGCCCATGTTACCTGTCCCGGGATGTGATACTGTGACATACTCACACACAGGCGGTATGAAGAGCCCGTGTTACCTGTCCCGGGATGTGATACTGTGACATACTCACACACAGGCGGTATGAAGAGCCCATGTTACCTGTCCCTGCATGTGATACTGTGACATACTCACACACAGGCGGTATGAAGAGCCCAATTACCTGTCCCGGGATGTGATACTGTGACATACTCACACACAGGCGGTATGAAGAGCCCGTGTTACCTGTCCCGGGATGTGATACTGTGACATACTCACACACAGGCGGTATGAAGAGCCCGTGTTACCTGTCCCGGGATGTGATACTGTGACATACTCACAAACAGGCGGTATGAAGAGCCCGTGTTACCTGTCCCGGGATGTGATACTGTGACATACTCACACACAGGCGGTATGAAGAGCCCGTGTTACCTGTCCCGGGATGTAATACTATGATATACTCACACACAGGCGGTATGAAGAGCCCATGTTACCTGTCCCGGGAGGTGATACTGTGACATACTCACACACAGGCGGTATGAAGAGCCCGTGTTACCTGTCCCGGGATGTGATACTGTGACATACTCACACACAGGCGGTATGAAGAGCCCGTGTTACCTGTCCCGGGATGTAATACTTTTACATACTCACACACAGGCGGTATGAAGAGCCCATGTTACCTGTCCCGGGATGTGATACTGTGACATACTCACACACAGGCGGTATGAAGATCCCGTGTTACCTGTCCCGGGATGTGATACTGTGACATACTCACACACAGGCGGTATGAAGAGCCCATGTTACCTGTCCCGGGATGTGATACTGTGACATACTCACACACAGGCGGTATGAAGAGCCCTTGTTACCTGTCCCGGGATGTGATACTGTGACATACTCACACACAGGCGGTATGAAGAGCCCGTGTTACCTGTCCCGGGATGTGATACTGTGACATACTCACACACAGGCGGTATGAAGAGCCCATGTTACCTGTCCCGGGATGTGATACTGTGACATACTCACACACAGGCGGTATGAAGAGCCCTTGTTACCTGTCCCGGGATGTGATACTGTGACATACTCACACACAGGCGGTATGAAGAGCCCATGTTACCTGTCCCGGGATGTGATACTGTGACATACTCACACACAGGCGGTATGAAGAGCCCATGTTACCTGTCCTGGGATGTGATACTGTGACATACTCACACACAGGCGGTATGAAGAGCCCGTGTTACCTGTCCCGGGATGTGATACTGTGACATACTCACACACAGGCGGTATGAAGAGCCCATGTTACCTGTCCCGGGATGTGATACTGTGACATATTCACACACAGGCGGTATGAAGAGCCCATGTTACCTGTCCCGGGATGTGATACTGTGACATACTCACACACAGGCGGTATGAAGAGCCCGTGTTACCTGTCCCGGGATGTGATACTGTGACATACTCACACACAGGCGGTATGAAGAGCCCATGTTACCTGTCCCGGGATGTGATACTGTGACATACTCACACACAGGCGGTATGAAGAGCCCGTGTTACCAGTCACGGGATGTAATACTGTGACATACTCACACACAGGCGGTATGAAGATCCTGTGTTACCTGTCCCGGGATGTGATACTGTGACATACTCACACACAGGCGGTATGAAGAGCCCATGTTACCTGTCCCGGGATGTGATACTGTGACATACTCACACACAGGCGGTATGAAGAGCCCTTGTTACCTGTCCCGGGATGTGATACTGTGACATACTCACACACAGGAGGTATGAAGAGCCCTTGTTACCTGTCCCGGGATGTGATACTGTGACATACTCACACACAGGCGGTATGAAGAGCCCATGTTACCTGTCCCGGGATGTGATACTGTGACATACTCACACACAGGTGATATGAAGAGCCCATGTTACCTGTCCCGGGATGTGATACTGTGACATACTCACACACAGGCGGTATGAAGAGCCCATGTTACCTGTCCCGGGATGTGATACTGTGACATACTCACACCCAGGCGGTATGAAGATCCCGTGTTACCTGTCCCGGGATGTGATACTGTGACATACTCACACACAGGCGGTATGAAGAGCCCATGTTACCTGTCCCGGGATGTGATACTGTGACATACTCACACACAGGCGGTATGAAGAGCCCTTGTTACCTGTCCCGGGATGTGATACTGTGACATACTCACACACAGGCGGTATGAAGAGCCCATGTTACCTGTCCCGGGATGTGATACTGTGACATACTCACACACAGGCGGTATGAAGAGCCCGTGTTACCTGTCCCGGGATGTGATACTGTGACATACTCACACACAGGCGGTATGAAGAGCCCATGTTACCTGTCCCGAGATGTGATACTGTGACATACTCACACACAGGCGGTATGAAGAGCCCATGTTACCTGTCCTGGGATGTGATACTGTGACATACTCACACACAGGCGGTATGAAGAGCCCGTGTTACCTGTCCCGGGATGTGATACTGTGACATACTCACACACAGGCGGTATGAAGAGCCCATGTTACCTGTCCCGGGATGTGATACTGTGACATACTCACACACAGGCGGTATGAAGAGCCCATGTTACCTGTCCCGGGATGTGATACTGTGACATACTCACACACAGGCGGTATGAAGAGCCCGTGTTACCTGTCCCGGGATGTGATACTGTGACATACTCACACACAGGCGGTATGAAGAGCCCATGTTACCTGTCCCGGGATGTGATACTGTGACATACTCACACACAGGCGGTATGAAGAGCCCGTGTTACCAGTCACGGGATGTAATACTGTGACATACTCACACACAGGCGGTATGAAGATCCCGTGTTACCTGTCCCGGGATGTGATACTGTGACATACTCACACACAGGCGGTATGAAGATCCCATGTTACCTGTCCCGGGATGTGATACTGTGACATACTCACACACAGGCGGTATGAAGAGCCCTTGTTACCTGTCCCGAGATGTGATACTGTGACATACTCACACACAGGCGGTATGAAGAGCCCTTGTTACCTGTCCCGGGATGTGATACTGTGACATACTCACACACAGGCGGTATGAAGAGCCCATGTTACCTGTCCCGGGATGTGATACTGTGACATACTCACACACAGGCGGTATGAAGAGCCCGTGTTACCTGTCCCGGGATGTGATACTGTGACATACTCACACACAGGCGGTATGAAGAGCCCATGTTACCTGTCCCGGGATGTGATACTGTGACATACTCACACACAGGCGGTATGAAGAGCCCTTGTTACCTGTCCCGGGATGTGATACTGTGACATACTCACACACAGGCGGTATGAAGAGCCCGTGTTACCTGTCCCGGGATGTGATACTGTGACATACTCACACACAGGCGGTATGAAGAGCCCGTGTTACCTGTCCCGGGATGTGATACTGTGACATACTCACACACAGGCGGTATGAAGAGCCCATGTTACCTGTCCCGGGATGTGATACTGTCACATACTCACACACAGGCGGTATGAAGATCCCGTGTTACCTGTCCCGGGATGTGATACTGTGACATACTCACACACAGGCGGTATGAAGAGCCCATGTTACCTGTCCCGGGAGGTGATACTGTGACATACTCACACACAGGAGGTATGAAGAGCCCATGTTACCTGTCCCGGGATGTGATACTGTGACATACTCACACACAGGCGGTATGAAGAGCCCGTGTTACCTGTCCCGGGAGGTGATACTGTGACATACTCACACACAGGCGGTATGAAGAGCCCATGTTACCTGTCCCGGGATGTGATACTGTGACATACTCACACACAGGCGGTATGAAGAGCCCTTGTTACCTGTCCCGGGATGTGATACTGTGACATACTCACACACAGGCGGTATGAAGAGCCCATGTTACCTGTCCCGGGATGTGATACTGTGACATACTCACACACAGGCGGTATGAAGAGCCCGTGTTACCTGTCCCGGGATGTGATACTGTGACATACTCACACACAGGCGGTATGAAGAGCCCATGTTACCTGTCCTGGGATGTGATACTGTGACATACTCACACACAGGCGGTATGAAGAGCCCGTGTTACCTGTCCCGGGATGTGATACTGTGACATACTCACACACAGGCGGTATGAAGAGCCCATGTTATCTGTCCCGGGATGTGATACTGTGACATACTCACACACAGGCGGTATGAAGAGCCCGTGTTACCTGTCCCGGGATGTGATACTGTGACATACTCCCACACAGGCGGTATGAAGAGCCCGTGTTACCTGTCCCGGGATGTGATACTGTGACATACTCACACACAGGCGGTATGAAGAGCCCATGTTACCTGTCCCGGGATGTGATACTGTGACATACTCACACACAGGCGGTATGAAGAGCCCATGTTACCTGTCCCGGGATGTGATACTGTGACATACTCACACACAGGCGGTATGAAGCGCCAGTGTTACCTGTCCCGGGATGTAATACTGTGACATACTCACACACAGGCGGTATGAAGAGCCCATGTTACCTGTCCCGGGATGTGATACTGTGACATACTCACACACAGGCGGTATGAAGAGCCCTTGTTACCTGTCCCGGGATGTGATACTGTGACATACTCACACACAGGCGGTATGAAGAGCCCATGTTACCTGTCCCGGGATGTGATACTGTGACATACTCACACACAGGCGGTATGAAGAGCCCGTGTTACCTGTCCCGGGATGTGATACTGTGACATACTCACACACAGGCGGTATGAAGAGCCCATGTTACCTGTCCTGGGATGTGATACTGTGACATACTCACACACAGGCGGTATGAAGAGCCCGTGTTACCTGTCCCGGGATGTGATACTGTGACATACTCACACACAGGCGGTATGAAGAGCCCATGTTATCTGTCCAGGGATGTGATACTGTGACATACTCACACACAGGCGGTATGAAGAGCCCGTGTTACCTGTCCCGGGATGTGATACTGTGACATACTCCCACACAGGCGGTATGAAGAGCCCGTGTTACCTGTCCCGGGATGTGATACTGTGACATACTCACACACAGGCGGTATGAAGAGCCCATGTTACCTGTCCCGGGATGTGATACTGTGACATACTCACACACAGGCGGTATGAAGAGCCCATGTTACCTGTCCCGGGATGTGATACTGTGACATACTCACACACAGGCGGTATGAAGCGCCAGTGTTACCTGTCCCGGGATGTAATACTGTGACATACTCACACACAGGCGGTATGAAGAGCCCGTGTTACCTGTCCCGAGATGTGATACTGTGACATATTCACACACAGGCGGTATGAAGAGCCCGTATTACCTGTCCCGGGATGTGATACTGTGACATACTCACACACAGGCGGTATGAAGAGCCCATGTTACCTGTCCCGGGATGTAATACTGTGACATACTCACACACAGGCGGTATTAAGCGCCCGTGTTACCTGTCCCGGGATGTAATACTGTGACATACTCACACACAGGCGGTATGAAGAGCCCGTGTTACCTGTCCCGAGATGTGATACTGTGACATTTTCACACACAGGCGGTATGAAGAGCCCGTATTACCTGTCCCGGGATGTAATACTGTGACATACTCACACACAGGCGGTATGAAGAGCCCATGTTACCTGTCCCGGGATGTGATACTGTGACACACTCACACACAGGCGGTATGAAGAGCCCATGTTACCTGTCCCTGGATGTGATACTGTGACATACTCACACACAGGCGGTATGAAGAGCCCAATTACCTGTCCCGGGATGTGATACTGTGACATACTCACACACAGGCGGTATGAAGAGCCCGTGTTACCTGTCCCGGGATGTGATACTGTGACATACTCACACACAGGCGGTATGAAGAGCCCGTGTTACCTGTCCCGGGATGTGATACTGTGACATACTCACAAACAGGCGGTATGAAGAGCCCGTGTTACCTGTCCCGGGATGTGATACTGTGACATACTCACACACAGGCGGTATGAAGAGCCCGTGTTACCTGTCCCGGGATGTAATACTATGATATACTCACACACAGGCGGTATGAAGAGCCCATGTTACCTGTCCCGGGAGGTGATACTGTGACATACTCACACACAGGCGGTATGAAGAGCCCGTGTTACCTGTCCCGGGATGTGATACTGTGACATACTCACACACAGGCGGTATGAAGAGCCCGTGTTACCTGTCCCGGGATGTAATACTTTTACATACTCACACACAGGCGGTATGAAGAGCCCATGTTACCTGTCCCGGGATGTGATACTGTGACATACTCACACACAGGCGGTATGAAGAGCCCATGTTACCTGTCCCGGGATGTGATACTGTGACATACTCACACACAGGCGGTATGAAGATCCCGTGTTACCTGTCCCGGGATGTGATACTGTGACATACTCACACACAGGCGGTATGAAGAGCCCATGTTACCTGTCCCGGGATGTGATACTGTGACATACTCACACACAGGCGGTATGAAGAGCCCTTGTTACCTGTCCCGTGATGTGATACTGTGACATACTCACACACAGGCGGTATGAAGAGCCCATGTTACCTGTCCCGGGATGTGATACTGTGACATACTCACACACAGGCGGTATGAAGAGCCCTTGTTACCTGTCCCGGGATGTGATACTGTGACATACTCACACACAGGCGGTATGAAGAGCCCATGTTACCTGTCCCGGGATGTGATACTGTGACATACTCACACACAGGCGGTATGAAGAGCCCATGTTACCTGTCCTGGGATGTGATACTGTGACATACTCACACACAGGCGGTATGAAGAGCCCGTGTTACCTGTCCCGGGATGTGATACTGTGACATACTCACACACAGGCGGTATGAAGAGCCCATGTTACCTGTCCCGGGATGTGATACTGTGACATATTCACACACAGGCGGTATGAAGAGCCCATGTTACCTGTCCCGGGATGTGATACTGTGACATACTCACACACAGGCGGTATGAAGAGCCCGTGTTACCTGTCCCGGGATGTGATACTGTGACATACTCACACACAGGCGGTATGAAGAGCCCATGTTACCTGTCCCGGGATGTGATACTGTGACATACTCACACACAGGCGGTATGAAGAGCCCGTGTTACCAGTCACGGGATGTAATACTGTGACATACTCACACACAGGCGGTATGAAGATCCCGTGTTACCTGTCCCGGGATGTGATACTGTGACATACTCACACACAGGCGGTATGAAGAGCCCATGTTACCTGTCCCGGGATGTGATACTGTGACATACTCACCCACAGGCGGTATGAAGAGCCCTTGTTACCTGTCCCGGGATTTGATACTGTGACATACTCACACACAGGAGGTATGAAGAGCCCTTGTTACCTGTCCCGGGATGTGATACTGTGACATACTCACACACAGGCGGTATGAAGAGCCCATGTTACCTGTCCCGGGATGTGATACTGTGACATACTCACACACAGGTGATATGAAGAGCCCGTGTTACCTGTCCCGGGATGTGATACTGTGACATACTCACACACAGGCGGTATGAAGAGCCCATGTTACCTGTCCCGGGATGTGATACTGTGACATACTCACACACAGGCGGTATGAAGATCCCGTGTTACCTGTCCCGGGATGTGATACTGTGACATACTCACACACAGGCGGTATGAAGAGCCCATGTTACCTGTCCCGGGATGTGATACTGTGACATACTCACACACAGGCGGTATGAAGAGCCCTTGTTACCTGTCCCGGGATGTGATACTGTGACATACTCACACACAGGCGGTATGAAGAGCCCTTGTTACCTGTCCCGGGATGTGATACTGTGACATACTCACACACAGGCGGTATGAAGAGCCCATGTTACCTGTCCCGGGATGTGATACTGTGACATACTCACACACAGGCGGTATGAAGAGCCCATGTTACCTGTCCCGGGATGTGATACTGTGACATACTCACACACAGGCGGTATGAAGAGCCCATGTTACCTGTCCCGGGATGTGATACTGTGACATACTCACACACAGGCGGTATGAAGAGCCCGTGTTACCAGTCACGGGATGTAATACTGTGACATACTCACACACAGGCGGTATGAAGAGCCCATGTTACCTGTCCCGGGATGTGATACTGTGACATACTCACACACAGGCGGTATGAAGAGCCCTTGTTACCTGTCCCGTGATGTGATACTGTGACATACTCACACACAGGCGGTATGAAGAGCCCATGTTACCTGTCCCGGGATGTGATACTGTGACATACTCACACACAGGCGGTATGAAGAGCCCTTGTTACCTGTCCCGGGATGTGATACTGTGACATACTCACACACAGGCGGTATGAAGAGCCCATGTTACCTGTCCCGGGATGTGATACTGTGACATACTCACACACAGGCGGTATGAAGAGCCCATGTTACCTGTCCTGGGATGTGATACTGTGACATACTCACACACAGGCGGTATGAAGAGCCCGTGTTACCTGTCCCGGGATGTGATACTGTGACATACTCACACACAGGCGGTATGAAGAGCCCATGTTACCTGTCCCGGGATGTGATACTGTGACATATTCACACACAGGCGGTATGAAGAGCCCATGTTACCTGTCCCGGGATGTGATACTGTGACATACTCACACACAGGCGGTATGAAGAGCCCGTGTTACCTGTCCCGGGATGTGATACTGTGACATACTCACACACAGGCGGTATGAAGAGCCCATGTTACCTGTCCCGGGATGTGATACTGTGACATACTCACACACAGGCGGTATGAAGAGCCCGTGTTACCAGTCACGGGATGTAATACTGTGACATACTCACACACAGGCGGTATGAAGATCCCGTGTTACCTGTCCCGGGATGTGATACTGTGACATACTCACACACAGGCGGTATGAAGAGCCCATGTTACCTGTCCCGGGATGTGATACTGTGACATACTCACCCACAGGCGGTATGAAGAGCCCTTGTTACCTGTCCCGGGATTTGATACTGTGACATACTCACACACAGGAGGTATGAAGAGCCCTTGTTACCTGTCCCGGGATGTGATACTGTGACATACTCACACACAGGCGGTATGAAGAGCCCATGTTACCTGTCCCGGGATGTGATACTGTGACATACTCACACACAGGTGATATGAAGAGCCCGTGTTACCTGTCCCGGGATGTGATACTGTGACATACTCACACACAGGCGGTATGAAGAGCCCATGTTACCTGTCCCGGGATGTGATACTGTGACATACTCACACACAGGCGGTATGAAGATCCCGTGTTACCTGTCCCGGGATGTGATACTGTGACATACTCACACACAGGCGGTATGAAGAGCCCATGTTACCTGTCCCGGGATGTGATACTGTGACATACTCACACACAGGCGGTATGAAGAGCCCTTGTTACCTGTCCCGGGATGTGATACTGTGACATACTCACACACAGGCGGTATGAAGAGCCCTTGTTACCTGTCCCGGGATGTGATACTGTGACATACTCACACACAGGCGGTATGAAGAGCCCATGTTACCTGTCCCGGGATGTGATACTGTGACATACTCACACACAGGCGGTATGAAGAGCCCATGTTACCTGTCCCGGGATGTGATACTGTGACATACTCACACACAGGCGGTATGAAGAGCCCATGTTACCTGTCCCGGGATGTGATACTGTGACATACTCACACACAGGCGGTATGAAGAGCCCGTGTTACCAGTCACGGGATGTAATACTGTGACATACTCACACACAGGCGGTATGAAGATCCCGTGTTACCTGTCCCGGGATGTGATACTGTGACATACTCACACACAGGCGGTATGAAGATCCCATGTTACCTGTCCCGGGATGTGATACTGTGACATACTCACACACAGGCGGTATGAAGAGCCCTTGTTACCTGTCCTGAGATGTGATACTGTGACATACTCACACACAGGCGGTATGAAGAGCCCTTGTTACCTGTCCCGGGATGTGATACTGTGACATACTCACACACAGGCGGTATGAAGAGCCCATGTTACCTGTCCCGGGATGTGATACTGTGACATACTCACACACAGGCGGTATGAAGAGCCCGTGTTACCTGTCCCGGGATGTGATACTGTGACATACTCACACACAGGCGGTATGAAGAGCCCATGTTACCTGTCCCGGGATGTGATACTGTGACATACTCACACACAGGCGGAATGAAGAGCCCTTGTTACCTGTCCCGGGATGTGATACTGTGACATACTCACACACAGGCGGTATGAAGAGCCCGTGTTACCTGTCCCGGGATGTGATACTGTGACATACTCACACACAGGCGGTATGAAGAGCCCGTGTTACCTGTCCCGGGATGTGATACTGTGACATACTCACACACAGGCGGTATGAAGAGCCCATGTTACCTGTCCCGGGATGTGATACTGTCACATACTCACACACAGGCGGTATGAAGATCCCGTGTTACCTGTCCCGGGATGTGATACTGTGACATACTCACACACAGGCGGTATGAAGAGCCCGTGTTACCTGTCCCGGGATGTAATACTTTTACATACTCACACACAGGCGGTATGAAGAGCCCATGTTACCTGTCCCGGGATGTGATACTGTGACATACTCACACACAGGCGGTATGAAGAGCCCATGTTACCTGTCCCGGGATGTGATACTGTGACATACTCACACACAGGCGGTATGAAGATCCCGTGTTACCTGTCCCGGGATGTGATACTGTGACATACTCACACACAGGCGGTATGAAGAGCCCATGTTACCTGTCCCGGGATGTGATACTGTGACATACTCACACACAGGCGGTATGAAGAGCCCTTGTTACCTGTCCCGGGATGTGATACTGTGACATACTCACACACAGGCGGTATGAAGAGCCCTTGTTACCTGTCCCGGGATGTGATACTGTGACATACTCACACACAGGCGGTATGAAGAGCCCATGTTACCTGTCCCGGGATGTGATACTGTGACATACTCACACACAGGCGGTATGAAGAGCCCGTGTTACCTGTCCTGGGATGTGATACTGTGACATACTCACACACAGGCGGTATGAAGAGCCCGTGTTACCTGTCCCGGGATGTGATACTGTGACATACTCACACACAGGCGGTATGAAGAGCCCATGTTACCTGTCCCGGGATGTGATACTGTGACATATTCACACACAGGCGGTATGAAGAGCCCATGTTACCTGTCCCGGGATGTGATACTGTGACATACTCACACACAGGCGGTATGAAGAGCCCGTGTTACCTGTCCCGGGATGTGATACTGTGACATACTCACACACAGGCGGTATGAAGAGCCCATGTTACCTGTCCCGGGATGTAATACTGTGACATACTCACACACAGGCGGTATGAAGAGCCCGTGTTACCAGTCACGGGATGTAATACTGTGACATACTCACACACAGGCGGTATGAAGATCCCGTGTTACCTGTCCCGGGATGTGATACTGTGACATACTCACACACAGGCGGTATGAAGAGCCCATGTTACCTGTCCCGGGATGTGATACTGTGACATACTCACACACAGGCGGTATGAAGAGCCCTTGTTACCTGTCCCGGGATTTGATACTGTGACATACTCACACACAGGAGGTATGAAGAGCCCTTGTTACCTGTCCCGGGATGTGATACTGTGACATACTCACACACAGGCGGTATGAAGAGCCCATGTTACCTGTCCCGGGATGTGATACTGTGACATACTCACACACAGGTGATATGAAGAGCCCGTGTTACCTGTCCCGGGATGTGATACTGTGACATACTCACACACAGGCGGTATGAAGAGCCCATGTTACCTGTCCCGGGATGTGATACTGTGACATACTCACACACAGGCGGTATGAAGATCCCGTGTTACCTGTCCCGGGATGTGATACTGTGACATACTCACACACAGGCGGTATGAAGAGCCCTTGTTACCTGTCCCGGGATGTGATACTGTGACATACTCACACACAGGCGGTATGAAGAGCCCTTGTTACCTGTCCCGGGATGTGATACTGTGACATACTCACACACAGGCGGTATGAAGAGCCCATGTTACCTGTCCCGGGATGTGATACTGTGACATACTCACACACAGGCGGTATGAAGAGCCCATGTTACCTGTCCCGGGATGTGATACTGTGACATACTCACACACAGGCGGTATGAAGAGCCCATGTTACCTGTCCCGGGATGTGATACTGTGACATACTCACACACAGGCGGTATGAAGAGCCCGTGTTACCAGTCACGGGATGTAATACTGTGACATACTCACACACAGGCGGTATGAAGATCCCGTGTTACCTGTCCCGGGATGTGATACTGTGACATACTCATACACAGGCGGTATGAAGATCCCATGTTACCTGTCCCGGGATGTGATACTGTGACATACTCACACACAGGCGGTATGAAGAGCCCTTGTTACCTGTCCTGAGATGTGATACTGTGACATACTCACACACAGGCGGTATGAAGAGCCCTTGTTACCTGTCCCGGGATGTGATACTGTGACATACTCACACACAGGCGGTATGAAGAGCCCATGTTACCTGTCCCGGGATGTGATACTGTGACATACTCACACACAGGCGGTATGAAGAGCCCGTGTTACCTGTCCCGGGATGTGATACTGTGACATACTCACACACAGGCGGTATGAAGAGCCCATGTTACCTGTCCCGGGATGTGATACTGTGACATACTCACACACAGGCGGAATGAAGAGCCCTTGTTACCTGTCCCGGGATGTGATACTGTGACATACTCACACACAGGCGGTATGAAGAGCCCGTGTTACCTGTCCCGGGATGTGATACTGTGACATACTCACACACAGGCGGTATGAAGAGCCCGTGTTACCTGTCCCGGGATGTGATACTGTGACATACTCACACACAGGCGGTATGAAGAGCCCATGTTACCTGTCCCGGGATGTGATACTGTCACATACTCACACACAGGCGGTATGAAGATCCCGTGTTACCTGTCCCGGGATGTGATACTGTGACATACTCACACACAGGCGGTATGAAGAGCCCATGTTACCTGTCCCGGGAGGTGATACTGTGACATACTCACACACAGGAGGTATGAAGAGCCCATGTTACCTGTCCCGGGATGTGATACTGTGACATACTCACACACAGGCGGTATGAAGAGCCCGTGTTACCTGTCCCGGGAGGTGATACTGTGACATACTCACACACAGGCGGTATGAAGAGCCCATGTTACCTGTCCCGGGATGTGATACTGTGACATACTCACACACAGGCGGTATGAAGAGCCCTTGTTACCTGTCCCGGGATGTGATACTGTGACATACTCACACACAGGCGGTATGAAGAGCCCATGTTACCTGTCCCGGGATGTGATACTGTGACATACTCACACACAGGCGGTATGAAGAGCCCGTGTTACCTGTCCCGGGATGTGATACTGTGACATACTCACACACAGGCGGTATGAAGAGCCCATGTTACCTGTCCTGGGATGTGATACTGTGACATACTCACACACAGGCGGTATGAAGAGCCCGTGTTACCTGTCCCGGGATGTGATACTGTGACATACTCACACACAGGCGGTATGAAGAGCCCATGTTACCTGTCCCGGGATGTGATACTGTGACATACTCACACACAGGCGGTATGAAGAGCCCATGTTATCTGTCCCGGGATGTGATACTGTGACATACTCACACACAGGCGGTATGAAGAGCCCGTGTTACCTGTCCCGGGATGTGATACTGTGACATACTCACACACAGGCGGTATGAAGAGCCCATGTTACCTGTCCCGGGATGTGATACTGTGACATACTCACACACAGGCGGTATGATGAGCCCGTGTTACCAGTCACGGGATGTAATACTGTGACATACTCACACACAGGCGGTATGAAGATCCCGTGTTACCTGTCCCGGGATGTGATACTGTGACATACTCACACACAGGCGGTATGAAGAGCCCATGTTACCTGTCCCGGGATGTGATACTGTGACATACTCACACACAGGCGGTATGAAGAGCCCTTGTTACCTGTCCCGGGATGTGATACTGTGACATACTCACACACAGGCGGTATGAAGAGCCCTTGTTACCTGTCCCGGGATGTGATACTGTGACATACTCACACACAGGCGGTATGAAGAGCCCATGTTACCAGTCCCGGGATGTGATACTGTGACATACTCACACACAGGCGGTATGAAGAGCCCATGTTACCTGTCCCGGGAGGTGATACTGTTACATACTCACACACAGGCGGTATGAAGAGCCCATGTTACCTGTCCCGGGATGTGATACTGTGACATACTCACACACAGGCGGTATGAAGAGCCCTTGTTACCTGTCCCGGGATGTGATACTGTGACATACTCACACACAGGCGGTATGAAGAGCCCTTGTTACCTGTCCCGGGATGTGATACTGTGACATACTCACACACAGGCGGTATGAAGAGCCCTTGTTACCTGTCCCAGGATGTGATACTGTGACATACTCACACACAGGCGGTATGAAGAGCCCATGTTACCTGTCCCGGGATGTGATACTGTGACATACTCACACACAGGCGGTATGAAGAGCCCATGTTACCTGTCCCGGGAGGTGATACTGTTACATATTCACACACAGGCGGTATGAAGAGCCCATGTTACCTGTCCCGGGATGTGATACTGTGACATACTCACACACAGGCGGTATGAAGAGCCCGTGTTACCTGTCCCGGGATGTGATACTGTGACATACTCACACACAGGCGGTATGAAGAGCCCATGTTACCTGTCCCGGGATGTGATACTGTGACATACTCACACACAGGCGGTATGAAGAGCCTGTGTTACCAGTCACGGGATGTAATACTGTGACATACTCACACACAGGCGGTATGAAGATCCCGTGTTACCTGTCCCGGGATGTGATACTGTGACATACTCACACACAGGCGGTATGAAGAGCCAATGTTACCTGTCCCGGGATGTGATACTGTGACATACTCACACACAGGCGGTATGAAGAGCCCTTGTTACCTGTCCCGGGATGTGATACTGTGACATACTCACACACAGGAGGTATGAAGAGCCCTTGTTACCTGTCCCGGGATGTGATACTGTGACATACTCACACACAGGCGGTATGAAGAGCCCATGTTACCTGTCCCGGGATGTGATACTGTGACATACTCACACACAGGTGATATGAAGAGCCCGTGTTACCTGTCCCGGGATGTGATACTGTGACATACTCACACACAGGCGGTATGAAGAGCCCATGTTACCTGTCCCGGGATGTGATACTGTCACATACTCACACACAGGCGGTATGAAGATCCCGTGTTACCTGTCCCGGGATGTGATACTGTGACATACTCACACACAGGCGGTATGAAGAGCCCATGTTACCTGTCCCGGGAGGTGATACTGTGACATACTCACACACAGGAGGTATGAAGAGCCCATGTTACCTGTCCCGGGATGTGATACTGTGACATACTCACACACAGGCGGTATGAAGAGCCCGTGTTACCTGTCCCGGGAGGTGATACTGTGACATACTCACACACAGGCGGTATGAAGAGCCCATGTTACCTGTCCCGGGATGTGATACTGTGACATACTCACACACAGGCGGTATGAAGAGCCCGTGTTACCTGTCCCGGGATGTGATACTGTGACATACTCACACACAGGCGGTATGAAGAGCCCATGTTACCTGTCCTGGGATGTGATACTGTGACATACTCACACACAGGCGGTATGAAGAGCCCGTGTTACCTGTCCCGGGATGTGATACTGTGACATACTCACACACAGGCGGTATGAAGAGCCCATGTTACCTGTCCCGGGATGTGATACTGTGACATACTCACACACAGGCGGTATGAAGAGCCCATGTTATCTGTCCCGGGATGTGATACTGTGACATACTCACACACAGGCGGTATGAAGAGCCCGTGTTACCTGTCCCGGGATGTGATACTGTGACATACTCACACACAGGCGGTATGAAGAGCCCATGTTACCTGTCCCGGGATGTGATACTGTGACATACTCACACACAGGCGGTATGATGAGCCCGTGTTACCAGTCACGGGATGTAATACTGTGACATACTCACACACAGGCGGTATGAAGATCCCGTGTTACCTGTCCCTGGATGTGATACTGTGACATACTCACACACAGGCGGTATGAAGAGCCCATGTTACCTGTCCCGGGATGTGATACTGTGACATACTCACACACAGGCGGTATGAAGAGCCCTTGTTACCTGTCCCGGGATGTGATACTGTGACATACTCACACACAGGCGGTATGAAGAGCCCTTGTTACCTGTCCCGGGATGTGATACTGTGACATACTCACACACAGGCGGTATGAAGAGCCCATGTTACCTGTCCCGGGATGTGATACTGTGACATACTCACACACAGGCGGTATGAAGAGCCCATGTTACCTGTCCCGGGAGGTGATACTGTTACATACTCACACACAGGCGGTATGAAGAGCCCATGTTACCTGTCCCGGGATGTGATACTGTGACATACTCACACACAGGCGGTATGAAGAGCCCTTGTTACCTGTCCCGGGATGTGATACTGTGACATACTCACACACAGGCGGTATGAAGAGCCCTTGTTACCTGTCCCGGGATGTGATACTGTGACATACTCACACACAGGCGGTATGAAGAGCCCTTGTTACCTGTCCCGGGATGTGATACTGTGACATACTCACACACAGGCGGTATGAAGAGCCCATGTTACCTGTCCCGGGATGTGATACTGTGACATACTCACACACAGGCGGTATGAAGAGCCCATGTTACCTGTCCCGGGAGGTGATACTGTTACATATTCACACACAGGCGGTATGAAGAGCCCATGTTACCTGTCCCGGGATGTGATACTGTGACATACTCACACACAGGCGGTATGAAGAGCCCGTGTTACCTGTCCCGGGATGTGATACTGTGACATACTCACACACAGGCGGTATGAAGAGCCCATGTTACCTGTCCCGGGATGTGATACTGTGACATACTCACACACAGGCGGTATGAAGAGCCCGTGTTACCAGTCACGGGATGTAATACTGTGACATACTCACACACAGGCGGTATGAAGATCCCGTGTTACCTGTCCCGGGATGTGATACTGTGACATACTCACACACAGGCGGTATGAAGAGCCCATGTTACCTGTCCCGGGATGTGATACTGTGACATACTCACACACAGACGGTATGAAGAGCCCTTGTTACCTGTCCCGGGATGTGATACTGTGACATACTCACACACAGGAGGTATGAAGAGCCCTTGTTACCTGTCCCGGGATGTGATACTGTGACATACTCACACACAGGCGGTATGAAGAGCCCATGTTACCTGTCCCGGGATGTGATACTGTGACATACTCACACACAGGTGATATGAAGAGCCCGTGTTACCTGTCCCGGGATGTGATACTGTGACATACTCACACACAGGCGGTATGAAGAGCCCATGTTACCTGTCCCGGGATGTGATACTGTGACATACTCACACACAGGCGGTATGAAGATCCCGTGTTACCTGTCCCGGGATGTGATACTGTGACATACTCACACACAGGCGGTATGAAGAGCCCATGTTACCTGTCCCGGGATGTGATACTGTGACATACTCACACACAGGCGGTATGAAGAGCCCTTGTTACCTGTCCCGGGATGTGATACTGTGACATACTCACACACAGGCGGTATGAAGAGCCCTTGTTACCTGTCCCGGGATGTGATACTGTGACATACTCACACACAGGCGGTATGAAGAGCCCATGTTACCTGTCCCGGGATGTGATACTGTGACATACTCACACACAGGCGGTATGAAGAGCCCGTGTTACCTGTCCCGGGATGTGATACTGTGACATACTCACACACAGGCGGTATGAAGAGCCCATGTTACCTGTCCCGAGATGTGATACTGTGACATACTCACACACAGGCGGTATGAAGAGCCCATGTTACCTGTCCTGGGATGTGATACTGTGACATACTCACACATAGGCGGTATGAAGAGCCCGTGTTACCTGTCCCGGGATGTGATACTGTGACATACTCACACACAGGCGGTATGAAGAGCCCATGTTACCTGTCCCGGGATGTGATACTGTGACATACTCACACACAGGCGGTATGAAGAGCCCATGTTACCTGTCCCGGGATGTGATACTGTGACATACTCACACACAGGCGGTATGAAGAGCCCGTGTTACCAGTCACGGGATGTAATACTGTGACATACTCACACACAGGCGGTATGAAGATCCCGTGTTACCTGTCCCGGGATGTGATACTGTGACATACTCACACACAGGCGGTATGAAGATCCCATGTTACCTGTCCCGGGATGTGATACTGTGACATACTCACACACAGGCGGTATGAAGAGCCCTTGTTACCTGTCCCGAGATGTGATACTGTGACATACTCACACACAGGCGGTATGAAGAGCCCTTGTTACCTGTCCCGGGATGTGATACTGTGACATACTCACACACAGGCGGTATGAAGAGCCCATGTTACCTGTCCCGGGATGTGATACTGTGACATACTCACACACAGGCGGTATGAAGAGCCCGTGTTACCTGTCCCGGGATGTGATACTGTGACATACTCACACACAGGCGGTATGAAGAGCCCATGTTACCTGTCCCGGGATGTGATACTGTGACATACTCACACACAGGCGGTATGAAGAGCCCTTGTTACCTGTCCCGGGATGTGATACTGTGACATACTCACACACAGGCGGTATGAAGAGCCCGTGTTACCTGTCCCGGGATGTGATACTGTGACATACTCACACACAGGCGGTATGAAGAGCCCGTGTTACCTGTCCCGGGATGTGATACTGTGACATACTCACACACAGGCGGTATGAAGAGCCCATGTTACCTGTCCCGGGATGTGATACTGTCACATACTCACACACAGGCGGTATGAAGATCCCGTGTTACCTGTCCCGGGATGTGATACTGTGACATACTCACACACAGGCGGTATGAAGAGCCCATGTTACCTGTCCCGGGAGGTGATACTGTGACGTACTCACACACAGGAGGTATGAAGAGCCCATGTTACCTGTCCCGGGATGTGATACTGTGACATACTCACACACAGGCGGTATGAAGAGCCCGTGTTACCTGTCCCGGGAGGTGATACTGTGACATACTCACACACAGGCGGTATGAAGAGCCCATGTTACCTGTCCCGGGATGTGATACTGTGACATACTCACACACAGGCGGTATGAAGAGCCCTTGTTACCTGTCCCGGGATGTGATACTGTGACATACTCACACACAGGCGGTATGAAGAGCCCATGTTACCTGTCCCGGGATGTGATACTGTGACATACTCACACACAGGCGGTATGAAGAGCCCGTGTTACCTGTCCCGGGATGTGATACTGTGACATACTCACACACAGGCGGTATGAAGAGCCCATGTTACCTGTCCTGGGATGTGATACTGTGACATACTCACACACAGGCGGTATGAAGAGCCCGTGTTACCTGTCCCGGGATGTGATACTGTGACATACTCACACACAGGCGGTATGAAGAGCCCATGTTACCTGTCCCGGGATGTGATACTGTGACATACTCACACACAGGCGGTATGAAGAGCCCATGTTATCTGTCCCGGGATGTGATACTGTGACATACTCACACACAGGCGGTATGAAGAGCCCGTGTTACCTGTCCCGGGATGTGATACTGTGACATACTCACACACAGGCGGTATGAAGAGCCCATGTTACCTGTCCCGGGATGTGATACTGTGACATACTCACACACAGGCGGTATGATGAGCCCGTGTTACCAGTCACGGGATGTAATACTGTGACATACTCACACACAGGCGGTATGAAGATCCCGTGTTACCTGTCCCGGGATGTGATACTGTGACATACTCACACACAGGCGGTATGAAGATCCCGTGTTACCTGTCCTGGGATGTGATACTGTGACATACTCACACACAGGCGGTATGAAGATCCCATGTTACCTGTCCCGGGATGTGATACTGTGACATACTCACACACAGGCGGTATGAAGAGCCCATGTTACCTGTCCCGGGATGTGATACTGTGACATACTCACACACAGGCGGTATGAAGAGCCCATGTTACCTGTCCCGGGATGTGATACTGTGACATACTCACACACAGGCGGTATGAAGAGCCCATGTTACCTGTCCCGGGATGTGATACTGTGACATACTCACACACAGGCGGTATGAAGATCCCATGTTACCTGTCCCGGGATGTGATACTGTGACATACTCACACACAGGCGGTATGAAGAGCCCATGTTACCTGTCCCGGGATGTGATACTGTGACACACTCACACACAGGCGGTATGAAGATCCCATGTTACCTGTCCCGGGATGTGATACTGTGACATACTCACACACAGGCGGTATGAAGAGCCCATGTTACCTGTCCCGGGATGTGATACTGTGACATACTCACACACAGGCGGTATGAAGAGCCCGTGTTACCTGTCCCGGGATGTGATACTGTGACATACTCACACACAGGCGGTATGAAGAGCCCATGTTACCTGTCCCGGGATGTGATACTGTCACATACTCACACACAGGCGGTATGAAGATCCCGTGTTACCTGTCCCGGGATGTGATACTGTGACATACTCACACACAGGCGGTATGAAGAGCCCATGTTACCTGTCCCGGGAGGTGATACTGTGACGTACTCACACACAGGAGGTATGAAGAGCCCATGTTACCTGTCCCGGGATGTGATACTGTGACATACTCACACACAGGCGGTATGAAGAGCCCGTGTTACCTGTCCCGGGAGGTGATACTGTGACATACTCACACACAGGCGGTATGAAGAGCCCATGTTACCTGTCCCGGGATGTGATACTGTGACATACTCACACACAGGCGGTATGAAGAGCCCTTGTTACCTGTCCCGGGATGTGATACTGTGACATACTCACACACAGGCGGTATGAAGAGCCCATGTTACCTGTCCCGGGATGTGATACTGTGACATACTCACACACAGGCGGTATGAAGAGCCCTTGTTACCTGTCCCGGGATGTGATACTGTGACATACTCACACACAGGCGGTATAAAGAGCCCTTGTTACCTGTCCCGGGATGTGATACTGTGACATACTCACACACAGGCGGTATGAAGAGCCCATGTTACCTGTCCCGGGATGTGATACTGTGACATACTCACACACAGGCGGTATGAAGAGCCCATGTTACCTGTCCCGGGAGGTGATACTGTTACATACTCATACACAGGCGGTATGAAGAGCCCATGTTACCTGTCCCGGGATGTGATACTGTGACATACTCACACACAGGCGGTATGAAGAGCCCTTGTTACGTGTCCCGGGATGTGATACTGTGACATACTCACACACAGGCGGTATGAAGAGCCCATGTTACCTGTCCCGGGATGTGATACTGTGACATACTCACACACAGGCGGTATGAAGAGCCCGTGTTACCTGTCCCGGGATGTGATACTGTGACATACTCACACACAGGTGGTATGAAGAGCCCATGTTACCTTTCCCGGGATGTGATACTGTGACATACTCACACACAGGCGGTATGAAGAGCCCATGTTACCTGTCCTGGGAGGTGATACTGTGACATACTCACACACAGGCGGTATGAAGAGCCCGTGTTACCTGTCCCGGGATGTGATACTGTGACATACTCACACACAGGCGGTATGAAGATCCCATGTTACCTGTCCCGGGATGTGATACTGTGACATACTCACACACAGGCGGTATGAAGAGCACATGTTACCTGTCCCGGGATGTAATACTGTGACATACTCACACACAGGCGGTATGAAGAGCCCATGTTACCTGTCCCGGGATGTGATACTGTGACATACTCATACACAGGCGGTATGAAGAGCCCATGTTACCTGTCCCGGGATGTGATACTGTGACATACTCACACACAGGCGGTATGAAGAGCCCTTGTTACGTGTCCCGGGATGTGATACTGTGACATACTCACACACAGGCGGTATGAAGAGCCCATGTTACCTGTCCCGGGATGTGATACTGTGACATACTCACACACAGGCGGTATGAAGAGCCCGTGTTACCTGTCCCGGGATGTGATACTGTGACATACTCACACACAGGTGGTATGAAGAGCCCATGTTACCTGTCCCGGGATGTGATACTGTGACATACTCACACACAGGCGGTATGAAGAGCCCATGTTACCTGTCCTGGGAGGTGATACTGTGACATACTCACACACAGGCGGTATGAAGAGCCCGTGTTACCTGTCCCGGGATGTGATACTGTGACATACTCACACACAGGCGGTATGAAGATCCCATGTTACCTGTCCCGGGATGTGATACTGTGACATACTCACACACAGGCGGTATGAAGAGCACATGTTACCTGTCCCGGGATGTAATACTGTGACATACTCACACACAGGCGGTATGAAGAGCCCATGTTACCTGTCCCGGGATGTGATACTGTGACATACTCACACACAGGCGGTATGAAGAGCCCATGTTACCTGTCCCGGGATGTGATACTGTGACATACTCACACACAGGCGGTATGAAGAGCCCGTGTTACCTTTCCCGGGAGGTGATACTGTGACATACTCACACACAGGCGGTTTGAAGCGCCCGTGTTACCTGTCCCGGGATGTGATACTGTGACATACTCACACACAGGCGGTATGAAGTGCCCGTGTTACCTGTCCCGGGAGGTGATACTGTGACATACTCCCACACAGGTGGTATGAAGAGCCCATGTTACCTGTCCCGGGATGTGATACTGTGACATACTCACACACAGGCGGTATGATGAGCCCATGGTACCTGTCCTGGGATGTGATACTGTGACATACTCACACACAGGCGGTATGAAGAGCCCGTGTTACCTGTCCCGGAATGTGATACTGTGACATACTCACACACAGGCGGTTTGAAGCGCCCGTGTTACCTGTCCCGGGATGTGATACTGTGACATACTCACACACAGGCGGTATGAAGTGCCCGTGTTACCTGTCCCGGGAGGTGATACTGTGACATACTCCCACACAGGTGGTATGAAGAGCCCATGTTACCTGTCCCGGGATGTGATACTGTGACATACTCACACACAGGCGGTATGATGAGCCCATGGTACCTGTCCTGGGATGTGATACTGTGACATACTCACACACAGGCGGTATGAAGAGCCCGTGTTACCTGTCCCGGAATGTGATACTGTGACATACTCACACACAGGCGATATGAAGAGCCCGTGTTACCTGTCCCGGGATGTGATACTGTGACATACTCACACACAGGCGGTATGAAGATCCCGTGTTACCTGTCCTGGGATGTGATACTGTGACATACTCACACACAGGCGGTATGAAGATCCCATGTTACCTGTCCCGGGATGTGATACTGTGACATACTCACACACAGGCGGTATGAAGAGCCCATGTTACCTGTCCCGGGATGTGATACTGTGACATACTCACACACAGGCGGTATGAAGAGCCCATGTTACCTGTCCCGGGATGTGATACTGTGACATACTCACACACAGGCGGCATGAAGAGCCCATGTTACCTGTCCCGGGATGTGATACTGTGACATACTCACACACAGGCGGTATGAAGATCCCATGTTACCTGTCCCGGGATGTGATACTGTGACATACTCACACACAGGCGGTATGAAGAGCCCATGTTACCTGGCCCGGGATGTGATACTGTGACACACTCACACACAGGCGGTATGAAAATCCCATGTTACCTGTCCCGGGATGTGATACTGTGACATACTCACACACAGGCGGTATGAAGAGCCCATGTTACCTGTCCCGGGATGTGATACTGTGACATACTCACACACAGGCGGTATGAAGAGCCCATGTTACCTGTCCCGGGATGTGATACTGTGACATACTCACACACAGGCGGTATGAAGAGCCCATGTTACCTGTCCCGGGATGTGATACTGTGACATACTCACACACAGGCGGTATGAAGAGCACATGTTACCTGTCCCGGGATGTGATACTGTGACATACTCACACACAGGCGGTATGAAGAGCCCATGTTACCTGTCCCGGGATGTGATACTGTGACATACTCACACACAGGCGGTATGAAGATCCCGTGTTACCTGTCCCGGGATGTGATACTGTGACATACTCACACACAGGCGGTATGAAGAGCCCATGTTACCTGTCCCGGGATGTGATACTGTGACATACTCACACACAGGCGGTATGAAGAGCCCATGTTACCTGTCCCGGGATGTGATACTGTGACATACTCACACACAGGCGGTATGAAGAGCCCATGTTACCTGTCCCGGGATGTGATACTGTGACATACTCACACACAGGCGGTATGAAGAGCACATGTTACCTGTCCCGGGATGTGATACTGTGACATACTCACACACAGGCGGTATGAAGATCCCGTGTTACCTGTCCCGGGATGTGATACTGTGACATACTCACACACAGGCGGTATGAAGAGCCCATGTTACCTGTCCCGGGATGTGATACTGTGACATACTCACACACAGGCGGTATGAAGAGCCCATGTTACCTGTCCCGGGATGTGATACTGTGACATACTCACACACAGGCGGTATGAAGAGCACATGTTACCTGTCCCGGGATGTGATACTGTGACATACTCACACACAGGCGGTATGAAGATCCCGTGTTACCTGTCCCGGGATGTGATACTGTGACATACTCACACACAGGCGGTATGAAGAGCCCATGTTACCTGTCCCGGGATGTGATACTGTGACATACTCACACACAGGCGGTATGAAGAGCCCATGTTACCTGTCCCGGGATGTGATACTGTGACATACTCACACACAGGCGGTATGAAGAGCCCATGTTACCTGTCCCGGGATGTGATACTGTGACATACTCACACACAGGCGGTATGAAGAGCCCATGTTACCTGTCCCGGGATGTAATACTGTGACATACTCACACACAGGCGGTATGAAGAGCCCATGTTACCTGTCCCGGGATGTGATACTGTGACATACTCACACACAGGCGGTATGAAGAGCCCATGTTACCTGTCCCGGGATGTGATACTGTGACATACTCACACACAGGCGGTATGAAGAGCCCGTGTTACCTGTCCCGGGATGTAATACTGTGACATACTCACACACAGGCGGTATGAAGCGCCCGTGTTACCTGTCCCGGGATGTGATACTGTGACATACTCACACACAGGCGGTATGAAGAGCCCGTGTTACCTGTCCCGGGATGTGATACTGCGACATACTCACACACAGGCGGTATGAAGAGCCCGTGTTACCTGTCCCGGGATGTGATACTGTGACATACTCACACACAGGCGGTATGAAGAGCACATGTTACCTGTCCCGGGATGTGATAATGTGACATACTCCCACACAGGCGGTATGAAGAGCCCATGTTACCTGTCCCGGGATGTGATACTGTGACATACTCACAAACAGGCGGTATGAAGAGCCCGTGTTACCTGTCCCGGGATGTGATACTGTGACATACTCACACACAGGCGGTATGAAGAGCCCATGTTACCTGTCCCGGGATGTAATACTGTGACATACTCACACACAGGCGGTATGAAGAGCCCATGTTACCTGTCCCGGGATGTGATACTGTGACATACTCACACACAGGCGGTATGAAGAGCCCGTGTTACCTGTCCCGGGATGTGATACTGTGACATACTCACACACAGGCGGTATGAAGAGCCCGTGTTACCTGTCCCGGGATGTGATACTGTGACATACTCACACACAGACGGTATGAAGAGCCCGTGTTACCTGTCCCGGGATGTGATACTGTGATATACTCCCACACAGGCGGTATGAAGATCCCGTGTTACCTGTCCCGGGATGTGATACTGTGACATACTCACACACAGGCGGTATGAAGAGCCCGTGTTACCTGTCCCGGGATGTAATACTGTGACATACTCACACACAGGCGGTATGAAGAGCCCATGTTACCTGTCCCGGGATGTAATACTGTGACATACTCACACACAGGCGGTATGAAGAGCCCATGTTACCTGTCCCGGGATGTGATACTGTGACATACTCACACACAGGCGGTATGAAGATCCCGTGTTACCTGTCCCGGGATGTGATACTGTGACATACTCACACACAGGCGGTATGAAGAGCCCATGTTACCTGTCCCGGGATGTGATACTGTGACATACTCACACACAGGCGGTATGAAGAGCCCGTGTTACCTGTCCCGGGATGTGATACTGTGACATACTCACACACAGGCGGTATGAAGAGCCCATGTTACCTGTCCCGGGATGTGATACTGTGACATACTCACACACAGGCGGTATGAAGATCCCATGTTACCTGTCCCGGGAGGTGATACTGTGACATACTCACACACAGGCGGTATGAAGAGCCCATGTTACCTGTCCCGGGATGTGATACTGTGACATACTCACACACAGGCGGTATGAAGAGCCCATGTTACCTGTCCCGGGATGTGATACTGTGACATACTCACACACAGGCGGTATGAAGATCCCATGTTACCTGTCCCGGGAGGTGATACTGTGACATACTCACACACAGGCGGTATGAAGAGCCCGTGTTACCTGTCCCGGGATGTGATACTGTGACATACTCACACACAGGCGGTATGAAGAGCCCATGTTACCTGTCCCGGGATGTGATACTGTGACATACTCACGCACAGGCGGTATGAAGATCCCATGTTACCTGTCCCGGGATGTGATACTGTGACATACTCACACACAGGCGGTATGAAGAGCCCATTTTACCTGTCCCGGGATGTGATACTGTGACACACTCACACACAGGCGGTATGAAGAGCCCATGTTACCTGTCCCGGGATGTGATACTGTGACATACTCACACACAGGCGGTATGAAGAGCCCGTGTTACCTGTCCCGGGATGTGATACTGTGACATACTCACACACAGGCGGTATGAAGAGCCCATGTTACCTGTCCTGGGATGTGATACTGTGACATACTCACACACAGGCGGTATGAAGAGCCCGTGTTACCTGTCCCGGGATGTGATACTGTGACATACTCACACACAGGCGGTATGAAGAGCCCATGTTACCTGTCCCGGGATGTGATACTGTGACATACTCACACACAGGCGGTATGAATAGCCCATGTTATCTGTCCCGGGATGTGATACTGTGACATACTCACACACAGGCGGTATGAAGAGCCCGTGTTACCTGTCCCGGGATGTGATACTGTGACATACTCACACACAGGCGGTATGAAGAGCCCATGTTACCTGTCCCGGGATGTGATACTGTGACATACTCACACACAGGCGGTATGATGAGCCCGTGTTACCAGTCACGGGATGTAATACTGTGACATACTCACACACAGGCGGTATGAAGATCCCGTATTACCTGTCCCGGGATGTGATACTGTGACATACTCACACACAGGCGGTATGAAGAGCCCATGTTACCTGTCCCGGGATGTGATACTGTGACATACTCACACACAGGCGGTATGAAGAGCCCTTGTTACCTGTCCCGGGATGTGATACTGTGACATACTCACACACAGGCGGTATGAAGAGCCCGTGTTACCTGTCCCGGGATGTGATACTGTGACATACTCACACACAGGCGGTATGAAGAGCCCTTGTTACCTGTCCCGGGATGTGATACTGTGACATACTCACACACAGGCGGTATGAAGAGCCCATGTTACCTGTCCCGGGATGTGATACTGTGACATACTCACACACAGGCGGTATGAAGAGCCCATGTTACCTGTCCCGGGAGGTGATACTGTTACATACTCACACACAGGCGGTATGAAGAGCCCATGTTACCTGTCCCGGGATGTGATACTGTGACATACTCACACACAGGCGGTATGAAGAGCCCTTGTTACCTGTCCCGGGATGTGATACTGTGACATACTCACACACAGGCGGTATGAAGAGCCCTTGTTACCTGTCCCGGGATGTGATACTGTGACATACTCACACACAGGCGGTATGAAGAGCCCTTGTTACCTGTCCCGGGATGTGATACTGTGACATACTCACACACAGGCGGTATGAAGAGCCCATGTTACCTGTCCCGGGATGTGATACTGTGACATACTCACACACAGGCGGTATGAAGAGCCCATGTTACCTGTCCCGGGAGGTGATACTGTTACATATTCACACACAGGCGGTATGAAGAGCCCATGTTACCTGTCCCGGGATGTGATACTGTGACATACTCACACACAGGCGGTATGAAGAGCCCGTGTTACCTGTCCCGGGATGTGATACTGTGACATACTCACACACAGGCGGTATGAAGAGCCCGTGTTACCAGTCACGGGATGTAATACTGTGACATACTCACACACAGGCGGTATGAAGATCCCGTGTTACCTGTCCCGGGATGTGATACTGTGACATACTCACACACAGGCGGTATGAAGAGCCCATGTTACCTGTCCCGGGATGTGATACTGTGACATACTCACACACAGGCAGTATGAAGAGCCCATGTTACCTGTCCCGGGATGTGATACTGTGACATACTCACACACAGGCAGTATGAAGAGCCCGTGTTACCAGTCACGGGATGTAATACTGTGACATACTCACACACAGGCGGTATGAAGATCCCGTGTTACCTGTCCCGGGATGTGATACTGTGACATACTCACACACAGGCGGTATGAAGAGCCCATGTTACCTGTCCCGGGATGTGATACTGTGACATACTCACACACAGGCGGTATGAAGAGACCGTGTTACCTGTCCCGGGATGTGATACTGTGACATACTCACACACAGGCGGTATGAAGAGCCCGTGTTACCAGTCACGGGATGTAATACTGTGACATACTCACACACAGGCGGTATGAAGATCCCGTGTTACCTGTCCCGGGATGTGATACTGTGACATACTCACACACAGGCGGTATGAAGAGCCCATGTTACCTGTCCCGGGATGTGATACTGTGACATACTCACACACAGGCGGTATGAAGAGCCCTTGTTACCTGTCCCGGGATGTGATACTGTGACATACTCACACACAGGAGGTATGAAGAGCCCTTGTTACCTGTCCCGGGATGTGATACTGTGACATACTCACACACAGGCGGTATGAAGAGCCCATGTTACCTGTCCCGGGATGTGATACTGTGACATACTCACACACAGGTGATATGAAGAGCCCGTGTTACCTGTCCCGGGATGTGATACTGTGACATACTCACACACAGGCGGTATGAAGAGCCCATGTTACCTGTCCCGGGATGTGATACTGTGACATACTCACACACAGGCGGTATGAAGATCCCGTGTTACCTGTCCCGGGATGTGATACTGTGACATACTCACACACAGGCGGTATGAAGAGCCCATGTTACCTGTCCCGGGATGTGATACTGTGACATACTCACACACAGGCGGTATGAAGAGCCCTTGTTACCTGTCCCGGGATGTGATACTGTGACATACTCACACACAGGCGGTATGAAGAGCCCTTGTTACCTGTCCCGGGATGTGATACTGTGACATACTCACACACAGGCGGTATGAAGAGCCCATGTTACCTGTCCCGGGATGTGATACTGTGACATACTCACACACAGGCGGTATGAAGAGCCCGTGTTACCTGTCCCGGGATGTGATACTGTGACATACTCACACACAGGCGGTATGAAGAGCCCATGTTACCTGTCCCGAGATGTGATACTGTGACATACTCACACACAGGCGGTATGAAGAGCCCATGTTACCTGTCCTGGGATGTGATACTGTGACATACTCACACACAGGCGGTATGAAGAGCCCGTGTTACCTGTCCCGGGATGTGATACTGTGACATACTCACACACAGGCGGTATGAAGAGCCCATGTTACCTGTCCCGGGATGTGATACTGTGACATACTCACACACAGGCGGTATGAAGAGCCCATGTTACCTGTCCCGGGATGTGATACTGTGACATACTCACACACAGGCGGTATGAAGAGCCCGTGTTACCAGTCACGGGATGTAATACTGTGACATACTCACACACAGGCGGTATGAAGATCCCGTGTTACCTGTCCCGGGATGTGATACTGTGACATACTCACACACAGGCGGTATGAAGATCCCATGTTACCTGTCCCGGGATGTGATACTGTGACATACTCACACACAGGCGGTATGAAGAGCCCTTTTTACCTGTCCCGAGATGTGATACTGTGACATACTCACACACAGGCGGTATGAAGAGCCCTTGTTACCTGTCCCGGGATGTGATACTGTGACATACTCACACACAGGCGGTATGAAGAGCCCATGTTACCTGTCCCGGGATGTGATACTGTGACATACTCACACACAGGCGGTATGAAGAGCCCGTGTTACCTGTCCCGGGATGTGATACTGTGACATACTCACACACAGGCGGTATGAAGAGCCCATGTTACCTGTCCCGGGATGTGATACTGTGACATACTCACACACAGGCGGTATGAAGAGCCCTTGTTACCTGTCCCGGGATGTGATACTGTGACATACTCACACACAGGCGGTATGAAGAGCCCGTGTTACCTGTCCCGGGATGTGATACTGTGACATACTCACACACAGGCGGTATGAAGAGCCCGTGTTACCTGTCCCGGGATGTGATACTGTGACATACTCACACACAGGCGGTATGAAGAGCCCATGTTACCTGTCCCGGGATGTGATACTGTCACATACTCACACACAGGCGGTATGAAGATCCCGTGTTACCTGTCCCGGGATGTGATACTGTGACATACTCACACACAGGCGGTATGAAGAGCCCATGTTACCTGTCCCGGGAGGTGATACTGTGACATACTCACACACAGGAGGTATGAAGAGCCCATGTTACCTGTCCCGGGATGTGATACTGTGACATACTCACACACAGGCGGTATGAAGAGCCCGTGTTACCTGTCCCGGGAGGTGATACTGTGACATACTCACACACAGGCGGTATGAAGAGCCCATGTTACCTGTCCCGGGATGTGATACTGTGACATACTCACACACAGGCGGTATGAAGAGCCCTTGTTACCTGTCCCGGGATGTGATACTGTGACATACTCACACACAGGCGGTATGAAGAGCCCATGTTACCTGTCCCGGGATGTGATACTGTGACATACTCACACACAGGCGGTATGAAGAGCCCGTGTTACCTGTCTCGGGATGTGATACTGTGACATACTCACACACAGGCGGTATGAAGAGCCCATGTTACCTGTCCTGGGATGTGATACTGTGACATACTCACACACAGGCGGTATGAAGAGCCCGTGTTACCTGTCCCGGGATGTGATACTGTGACATACTCACACACAGGCGGTATGAAGAGCCCATGTTACCTGTCCCGGGATGTGATACTGTGACATACTCACACACAGGCGGTATGAAGAGCCCATGTTATCTGTCCCGGGATGTGATACTGTGACATACTCACACACAGGCGGTATGAAGAGCCCGTGTTACCTGTCCCGGGATGTGATACTGTGACATACTCACACACAGGCGGTATGAAGAGCCCATGTTACCTGTCCCGGGATGTGATACTGTGACATACTCACACACAGGCGGTATGATGAGCCCGTGTTACCAGTCACGGGATGTAATACTGTGACATACTCACACACAGGCGGTATGAAGATCCCGTGTTACCTTTCCCGGGATGTGATACTGTGACATACTCACACACAGGCGGTATGAAGAGCCCATGTTACCTGTCCCGGGATGTGATACTGTGACATACTCACACACAGGCGGTATGAAGAGCCCTTGTTACCTGTCCCGGGATGTGATACTGTGACATACTCACACACAGGCGGTATGAAGAGCCCTTGTTACCTGTCCCGGGATGTGATACTGTGACATACTCACACACAGGCGGTATGAAGAGCCCATGTTACCTGTCCCGGGATGTGATACTGTGACATACTCACACACAGGCGGTATGAAGAGCCCATGTTACCTGTTCCGGGAGGTGATACTGTTACATACTCACACACAGGCGGTATGAAGAGCCCATGTTACCTGTCCCGGGATGTGATACTGTGACATACTCACACACAGGCGGTATGAAGAGCCCGTGTTACCTGTCCCGGGATGTGATACTGTGACATACTCACACACAGGCGGTATGAAGAGCCCATGTTACCTGTCCCGGGATGTGATACTGTGACATACTCACACACAGGCGGTATGAAGAGCCCGTGTTACCTGTCCCGGGATTTGATACTGTGACATACTCACACACAGGCGGTATGAAGAGCCCTTGTTACCTGTCCCGGGATGTGATACTGTGACATACTCACACACAGGCGGTATGAAGAGCCCGTGTTACCTGTCCCGGGATGTGATACTGTGACATACTCACACACAGGCGGTATGAAGAGCCCATGTTACCTGTCCCGGGATGTGATACTGTGACATACTCACACACAGGCGGTATGAAGAGCCCATGTTACCTGTCCCGGGATGTGATACTGTGACATACTCACACACAGGCGGTATGAAGAGCCCGTGTTACCTGTCCCGGGATGTAATACTGTGACATACTCACACACAGGCGGTATGAAGCGCCCGTGTTACCTGTCCCGGGATGTGATACTGTGACATACTCACACACAGGCGGTATGAAGAGCCCGTGTTACCTGTCCCGGGATGTGATACTGCGACATACTCACACACAGGCGGTATGAAGAGCCCGTGTTACCTGTCCCGGGATGTGATACTGTGACATACTCACACACAGGCGGTATGAAGAGCACATGTTACCTGTCCCGGGATGTGATACTGCGACATACTCCCACACAGGCGGTATGAAGAGCCCGTGTTACCTGTCCCGGGATGTGATACTGTGACATACTCACACACAGGCGGTATGAAGAGCACATGTTACCTGTCCCGGGATGTGATACTGTGACATACTCCCACACAGGTGGTATGAAGAGCCCATGTTACCTGTCCCGGGATGTGATACTGTGACATACTCACAAACAGGCGGTATGAAGAGCCCGTGTTACCTGTCCCGGGATGTGATACTGTGACATACTCACACACAGGCGGTATGAAGAGCCCATGTTACCTGTCCCGGGATGTAATACTGTGACATACTCACACACAGGCGGTATGAAGAGCCCGTGTTACCTGTCCCGGGATGTGATACTGTGACATACTCACACACAGACGGTATGAAGAGCCCGTGTTACCTGTCCCGGGATGTGATACTGTGATATACTCCCACACAGGCGGTATGAAGATCCCGTGTTACCTGTCCCGGGATGTGATACTGTGACATACTCACACACAGGCGGTATGAAGAGCCCATGTTACCTGTCCCGGGATGTGATACTGTGACATACTCACACACAGGCGGTATGAAGAGCCCGTGTTACCTGTCCCGGGATGTAATACTGTGACATACTCACACACAGGCGGTATGAAGAGCCCATGTTACCTGTCCCGGGATGTAATACTGTGACATACTCACACACAGGCGGTATGAAGAGCCCATGTTACCTGTCCCGGGATGTGATACTGTGACATACTCACACACAGGCGGTATGAAGATCCCGTGTTACCTGTCCCGGGATGTGATACTGTGACATACTCACACACAGGCGGTATGAAGAGCCCATGTTACCTGTCCCGGGATGTGATACTGTGACATACTCACACACAGGCGGTATGAAGAGCCCGTGTTACCTGTCCCGGGATGTGATACTGTGACATACTCACACACAGGCGGTATGAAGAGCCCATGTTACCTGTCCCGGGATGTGATACTGTGACATACTCACACACAGGCGGTATGAAGATCCCATGTTACCTGTCCCGGGAGGTGATACTGTGACATACTCACACACAGGCGGTATGAAGAGCCCATGTTACCTGTCCCGGGATGTGATACTGTGACATACTCACACACAGGCGGTATGAAGAGCCCATGTTACCTGTCCCGGGATGTGATACTGTGACATACTCACACACAGGCGGTATGAAGATCCCATGTTACCTGTCCCGGGAGGTGATACTGTGACATACTCACACACAGGCGGTATGAAGAGCCCGTGTTACCTGTCCCGGGATGTGATACTGTGACATACTCACACACAGGCGGTATGAAGAGCCCATGTTACCTGTCCCGGGATGTGATACTGTGACATACTCACGCACAGGCGGTATGAAGATCCCATGTTACCTGTCCCGGGATGTGATACTGTGACATACTCACACACAGGCGGTATGAAGAGCCCATGTTACCTGTCCCGGGATGTGATACTGTGACACACTCACACACAGGCGGTATGAAGATCCCATGTTACCTGTCCCGGGATGTGATACTGTGACATACTCACACACAGGCGGTATGAAGAGCCCGTGTTACCTGTCCCAGGATGTGATACTGTGACATACTCACACACAGGCGGTATGAAGAGCCCATGTTACCTGTTCCGGGATGTAATACTGTGACATACTCACACACAGGCGGTATGAAGAGCCCATGTTACCTGTCCCGGGATGTGATACTGTGACATACTCACACACAGGCGGTATGAAGAGCCCGTGTTACCTGTCCCGGGATGTGATACTGTGACATACTCACACACAGGCGGTATGAAGATCCCATGTTACCTGTCCCGGGATGTGATACTGTGACTTACTCACACACAGGCGGTATGAAGAGCCCGTGTTACCTGTCCCGGGATGTGATACTGTGACATACTCACACACAGGCGGTATGAAGAGCCCATGTTACCTGTCCCGGGATGTGATACTGTGACATACTCACACACAGGTGGTATGAAGATCCCATGTTACCTGTCCCGGGATGTGATACTGTGACATACTCACACACAGGCGGTATGAAGAGCCCGTGTTACCTGTCCCGGGATGTGAAACTGTGACATACTCACACACAGGCGGTATGAAGAGCCCGTGTTACCTGTCCCGGGATGTGATACTGTGACATACTCCCACACAGGCGGAATGAAGAGCCCATGTTACCTGTCCCGGGATGTGATACTGTGACATACTCACACACAGGCGGTATGAAGAGCCCATGTTACCTGTCCCGGGATGTGATACTGTGACATACTCACACACAGGCGGTATGAAGAGCCCGTGTTACCTGTCCCGGGATGTGATACTGTGACATACTCACACACAGGCTGTATGAAGAGCCCGTGTTACCTTTCCCGGGATGTGATACTGTGACATACACACACACAGGCGGTATGAAGAGCCCGTGTTACCTGTCCCGGGATGTGATACTGTGACATATTCACACACAGGCGGTATGAAGATCCCGTGTTACCTGTCCCGGGATGTGATACTGTGACATACTCACACACAGGCGGTATGAAGAGCCCGTGTTACCTGTCCCGGGATGTGATACTGTGACATACTCACACACAGGCGGTATGAAGAGCACATGTTACCTGTCCCGGGATGTAATACTGTGACATACTCACACACAGGCGGTATGAAGAGCCCATGTTACCTGTCCCGGGATGTGATACTGTGACATACTCACACACAGGCGGTATGAAGAGCCCATGTTACCTGTCCCGGGATGTGATACTGTGACATACTCACACACAGGCGGTATGAAGAGCCCATGTTACCTGTCCCGGGAGGTGATACTGTGACATACTCACACACAGGCGGTATGAAGAGCCCGTGTTACCAGTCACGGGATGTAATTCTGTGACATACTCACACACAGGCGGTATGAAGATCCCGTGTTACCTGTCCCGGGATGTGATACTGTGACATACTCACACACAGGCGGTATGAAGAGCCCGTGTTACCTGTCCCGGGATGTGATACTGTGACATACTCACACACAGGCGGTATGAAGAGCACATGTTACCTGTCCCGGGATGTAATACTGTGACATACTCACACACAGGCGGTATGAAGAGCCCATGTTACCTGTCCCGGGATGTGATACTGTGACATACTCACACACAGGCGGTATGAAGAGCCCATGTTACCTGTCCCGGGATGTGATACTGTGACATACTCACACACAGGCGGTATGAAGAGCCCATGTTACCTGTCCCGGGAGGTGATACTGTGACATACTCACACACAGGCGGTATGAAGAGCACATGTTACCTGTCCCGGGATGTGATACTGTGACATACTCACACACAGGCGGTATGAAGAGCCCATGTTACCTGTCCCGGGATGTGATACTGTGACATACTCACACACAGGCGGTATGAAGAGCCCGTGTTACCTGTCCCGGGATGTGATACTGTGACATACTCACACACAGGCGGTATGAAGAGCCCATGTTACCTGTCCCGGGATGTGATACTGTGACATACTCACACACAGGCGGTATGAAGCGCCCGTGTTACCTGTCCCGGGAGGTGATACTGTGACATACTCACACAGAGGCGGTATGAAGAGCACATGTTACCTGTCCCGGGATGTGATACTGTGACATATTCACACACAGGCGGTATGAAGAGCCCATGTTACCTGTCCCGGGAGGTGATACTGTGACATACTCACACACAGGCGGTATGAAGAGCCCGTGTTACCTGTCCCGGGATGTGATACTGTGACATACTCACACACAGGCGGTATGAAGAGCCCATGTTACCTGTCCCGGGATGTGATACTGTGACATACTCACACACAGGCGGTATGAAGAGCCCATGTTACCTGTCCCGGGATGTGATACTGTGACATACTCACACACAGGCGGTATGAAGAGCCCGTGTTACCTGTCCCGGGATGTGATACTGTGACATACTCACACACAGGCGGTATGAAGAGCCCATGTTACCTGTCCCGGGATGTGATACTGTGACATACTCACACACAGGCGGTATGAAGCGCCCGTGTTACCTGTCCCGGGATGTGATACTGTGACATACTCACACACAGGCGGTATGAAGAGCCCATGTTACCTGTCCCGGGATGTGATACTGTGACATACTCACACACAGGCGGTATGAAGAGCCCATGTTACCTGTCCCGGGATGTGATACTGTGACATACTCACACACAGGCGGAATGAAGAGCCCGTGTTACCTGTCCCGGGATGTGATACTGTGACATACTCACACACAGGCTGTATGAAGAGCCCGTGTTACCTGTCCCGGGATGTGATACTGTGACATACTCACACACAGGCGGTATGAAGAGCCCGTGTTACCTGTCCCGGGATGTGATACTGTGACATACTCACACACAGGCTGTATGAAGAGCCCATGTAACCTGTCCCGGGATGTAATACTGTGACATACTCACACACAGGCGGTATGAAGAGCCCGTGTTACCTGTCCCGGGATATAATACTGTGACATACTCACACACAGGCGGTATGAAGAGCCCGTGTTACCTGTCCCGGGATGTGATACTGTGACATACTCCCACACAGGCGGAATGAAGAGCCCATGTTACCTGTCCCGGGATGTGATACTGTGACATACTCACACACAGGCGGTATGAAGATCCCATGTTACCTGTCCCGGGAGGTGATACTGTGACATACTCACACACAGGCGGTATGAAGAGCCCGTGTTACCTGTCCCGGGATGTGATACTGTGACATACTCACACACAGGCGGTATGAAGAGCCCATGTTACCTGTCCCGGGATGTGATACTGTGACATACTCACGCACAGGCGGTATGAAGATCCCATGTTACCTGTCCCGGGATGTGATACTGTGACATACTCACACACAGGCGGTATGAAGAGCCCATGTTACCTGTCCCGGGATGTGATACTGTGACACACTCACACACAGGCGGTATGAAGATCCCATGTTACCTGTCCCGGGATGTGATACTGTGACATACTCACACACAGGCGGTATGAAGAGCCCGTGTTACCTGTCCCAGGATGTGATACTGTGACATACTCACACACAGGCGGTATGAAGAGCCCATGTTACCTGTTCCGGGATGTAATACTGTGACATACTCACACACAGGCGGTATGAAGAGCCCATGTTACCTGTCCCGGGATGTGATACTGTGACATACTCACACACAGGCGGTATGAAGAGCCCGTGTTACCTGTCCCGGGATGTGATACTGTGACATACTCACACACAGGCGGTATGAAGATCCCATGTTACCTGTCCCGGGATGTGATACTGTGACTTACTCACACACAGGCGGTATGAAGAGCCCGTGTTACCTGTCCCGGGATGTGATACTGTGACATACTCACACACAGGCGGTATGAAGATCCCATGTTACCTGTCCCGGGATGTGATACTGTGACATACTCACACACAGGCGGTATGAAGAGCCCATGTTACCTGTCCCGGGATGTTATACTGTGACATACTCACACACAGGCGGTATGAAGAGCCCGTGTTACCTGTCCCGGGATGTGAAACTGTGACATACTCACACACAGGCGGTATGAAGAGCCCGTGTTACCTGTCCCGGGATGTGATACTGTGACATACTCCCACACAGGCGGAATGAAGAGCCCATGTTACCTGTCCCGGGATGTGATACTGTGACATACTCACACACAGGCGGTATGAAGAGCCCATGTTACCTGTCCCGGGATGTGATACTGTGACATACTCACACACAGGCGGTATGAAGAGCCCGTGTTACCTGTCCCGGGATGTGATACTGTGACATACTCACACACAGGCTGTATGAAGAGCCCGTGTTACCTTTCCCGGGATGTGATACTGTGACATACACACACACAGGCGGTATGAAGAGCCCGTGTTACCTGTCCCGGGATGTGATACTGTGACATATTCACACACAGGCGGTATGAAGATCCCGTGTTACCTGTCCCGGGATGTGATACTGTGACATACTCACACACAGGCGGTATGAAGAGCCCGTGTTACCTGTCCCGGGATGTGATACTGTGACATACTCACACACAGGCGGTATGAAGAGCACATGTTACCTGTCCCGGGATGTAATACTGTGACATACTCACACACAGGCGGTATGAAGAGCCCATGTTACCTGTCCCGGGATGTGATACTGTGACATACTCACACACAGGCGGTATGAAGAGCCCATGTTACCTGTCCCGGGATGTGATACTGTGACATACTCACACACAGGCGGTATGAAGAGCCCATGTTACCTGTCCCGGGAGGTGATACTGTGACATACTCACACACAGGCGGTATGAAGAGCCCGTGTTACCAGTCACGGGATGTAATACTGTGACATACTCACACACAGGCGGTATGAAGATCCCGTGTTACCTGTCCCGGGATGTGATACTGTGACATACTCACACACAGGCGGTATGAAGAGCCCGTGTTACCTGTCCCGGGATGTGATACTGTGACATACTCACACACAGGCGGTATGAAGAGCACATGTTACCTGTCCCGGGATGTAATACTGTGACATACTCACACACAGGCGGTATGAAGAGCCCATGTTACCTGTCCCGGGATGTGATACTGTGACATACTCACACACAGGCGGTATGAAGAGCCCATGTTACCTGTCCCGGGATGTGATACTGTGACATACTCACACACAGGCGGTATGAAGAGCCCATGTTACCTGTCCCGGGAGGTGATACTGTGACATACTCACACACAGGCGGTATGAAGAGCACATGTTACCTGTCCCGGGATGTGATACTGTGACATACTCACACACAGGCGGTATGAAGAGCCCATGTTACCTGTCCCGGGATGTGATACTGTGACATACTCACACACAGGCGGTATGAAGAGCCCGTGTTACCTGTCCCGGGATGTGATACTGTGACATACTCACACACAGGCGGTATGAAGAGCCCATGTTACCTGTCCCGGGATGTGATACTGTGACATACTCACACACAGGCGGTATGAAGCGCCCGTGTTACCTGTCCCGGGAGGTGATACTGTGACATACTCACACAGAGGCGGTATGAAGAGCACATGTTACCTGTCCCGGGATGTGATACTGTGACATATTCACACACAGGCGGTATGAAGAGCCCATGTTACCTGTCCCGGGAGGTGATACTGTGACATACTCACACACAGGCGGTATGAAGAGCCCGTGTTACCTGTCCCGGGATGTGATACTGTGACATACTCACACACAGGCGGTATGAAGAGCCCATGTTACCTGTCCCGGGATGTGATACTGTGACATACTCACACACAGGCGGTATGAAGAGCCCATGTTACCTGTCCCGGGATGTGATACTGTGACATACTCACACACAGGCGGTATGAAGAGCCCGTGTTACCTGTCCCGGGATGTGATACTGTGACATACTCACACACAGGCGGTATGAAGAGCCCATGTTACCTGTCCCGGGATGTGATACTGTGACATACTCACACACAGGCGGTATGAAGCGCCCGTGTTACCTGTCCCGGGATGTGATACTGTGACATACTCACACACAGGCGGTATGAAGAGCCCGTGTTACCTGTCCCGGGATGTGATACTGTGACATACTCACACACAGGCGGTATGAAGAGCCCATGTTACCTGTCCCGGGATGTGATACTGTGACATACTCACACACAGGCGGTATGAAGAGCCCATGTTACCTGTCCCGGGATGTGATACTGTGACATACTCACACACAGGCGGAATGAAGAGCCCGTGTTACCTGTCCCGGGATGTGATACTGTGACATACTCACACACAGGCTGTATGAAGAGCCCGTGTTACCTGTCCCGGGATGTGATACTGTGACATACTCACACACAGGCGGTATGAAGAGCCCGTGTTACCTGTCCCGGGATGTGATACTGTGACATACTCACACACAGGCTGTATGAAGAGCCCATGTAACCTGTCCCGGGATGTAATACTGTGACATACTCACACACAGGCGGTATGAAGAGCCCGTGTTACCTGTCCCGGGATATAATACTGTGACATACTCACACACAGGCGGTATGAAGAGCCCGTGTTACCTGTCCCGGGATGTGATACTGTAACATACTCACACACAGGCGGTATGAAGATCCCATGTTACCTGTCCCGGGATGTGATACTGTGACATACTCACACACAGGCGGTATGAAGAGCCCGTGTTACCTGTCCCGGGATGTGATACTGTGACATACTCACACACAGGCGGTATGAAGATCTCATGTTACCTGTCCCGGGATGTGATACTGTGACATACTCACACACAGGCGGTATGAAGAGCCCGTGTTACCTGTCCCGGGAGGTGATACTGTGACATACTCACACACAGGCGGTATGAAGATCCCATGTTACCTGTCCCGGGATGTGATACTGTGACATACTCACACACAGGCGGTATGAAGAGCCCGTGTTACCTGTCCCGGGATGTGATACTGTGACATACTCTATCACACTCCCTCATAGGCGGTATCCTGCACACACGACCTTGTCCCCTGCATATGGAACCGTGTCCCCTGCATACAGAACCGTGTCCCCTGCACACGGGAACGTGTCTTCTGCACACGGGACCTTGTCTCCTGCACACATTATCGTGTCTCCTGCACACGTTACCGTATCTCCTGCACGTGGTACAGTGTCCAGTGCATACAGAACCGTGTCCCCTTCACACAGGACCGTGTCTCCTGCACACGTTACTGTGTCTCCTGCACACGGGACCGTGTCTCTGCACACGGGACCGTGTCTCTTGCACACGTTACTGTGTCTCCTGCACACGTTACTGTGTCTCCTGCACACGGGACCGTGTCTCCTGCACACGTTACTGTGTCTCCTGCACACGTGACCGTGTCTCCTGCACATGTTACTGTGTCTCCTGCACACGGGACCGTGTCTCTGCACACGTTACTGTGTCTCCTGCACACGGGACCGTGTCTCCTGCACATGTTACTGTGTCTCCTGCACACGGGACCGTGTCTCCTGCACACGGGACGGTGTCTCCTGCACACATTACTGTGTCTCCTGCACACGGGACCGTGTCTCCTGCACATGTTACTGTGTCTCCTGCACATGTTACTGTGTCTCCTGCACACGGGACTGTGTCTCCTGCACACGGGACCGTGTCTCCTGCACACATTACTGTGTCTCCTGCACATGTTACTGTGTCTCCTGCACACGGAACCGTGTCTCCTGCACACGTTACTGTGTCTCCTGCACACGGGACGGTGTCTCCTGCACACGGGACCGTGTCTCCTGCACACGTTACTGTGTCTCCTGCACACGGGACTGTGTCTCCTGCACACGGGACCGTGTCTCCTGCACACATTACTGTGTCTCCTGCACATGTTACTGTGTCTCCTGCACACGGAACCGTGTCTCCTGCACACGTTACTGTGTCTCCTGCACACGGGACGGTGTCTCCTGCACACGGGACGGTGTCTCCTGCACATGTTACTGTGTCTCCTGCACACGGGACCGTGTCTCCTGCACACGTTACTGTGTCTCCTGCACACGTTACTCTGTCTCCTGCACACGGGACCGTGTCTCTGCACACGTTACTGTGTCTCCTGCACACGGGACCGTGTCTCCTGCACACGGGACTGCACATTGCTCAGCTTTTCATTCTGTTGCTGTCACACTTGGCACTGCAGGGGTTAGATGACCTTTTACTGCACACACAATGCTACATTTGGTATTCCTTTTGTGTGTTACCTCCCGCGGTCGCGTCCTGATCCAGCGCTGTCACCAGGAGCAGCCCCTGTGATTTATCCTGTGCAGGAACTCACCGCGCTCACAGCGGAGTTTAGCAATGACACGCTCGGTGTTATTATGGGACCTGCGGTCAGTGTGAACCTCGTTACAATGAGCAGAGATATGAGGCATGCAGAGGGGAGGCCTCACTGAGACTAATAGCATAAGCCGCTCTTTAAAGGCCTCTCTGCAGACGAGCAGCGTGTCCTGTATACATGACAGCCACTAGTAAAAGCCATCACTCTGCGTTAGATTTATGTGAACACGTATGATGATCAAACAGTTTACATGGAAAATGTGACAGCCCTAGAACCATGAGGCTGATCTCACCGGCTGCTCCCTCGCACCAACCCGCAGCAGAAATGGCGCAATTATACGGCGCCTGGCTATGGCTAATTAATCTTAAGTCAATTTTATTGTTTCAAAATCCTCCCAAACTGTGGACATAGCACATGACGTGTCACATACTCAGGACGGCTCCAGCCTGAGACAGATCCGTTATTTCCCTTCTGGGGTAAATCCACATTGTTCCTCATGGGACGAGTATCCTGGCGTCTTTTCCCTTTATGCATTCGTACAGGTTAAGGAGACCCAGGCTCAGCTACTTAGTGCGACATCCCCACCCCCTGTGACCTCCATGTACATGTAACGGTGTTTCCCCCACCCAATCGCAGATAGGAGCCATTACAAGGTGTGTGGTGCATATACCTGCTGGCAACAGGAGGGCCATCCGCCAGTGGTAGTGGGGACACAGGAACAGGCTTCGGGGTTCATACCCCACATATTTTCTTAGCAGTGCAGCGCCTCCATCTGCCGTGTACTCCAGGAGCTGAAGGTGATCTCCCACGGTAGAACTTATTAACTCCCCCCCCCCCCCAGTAAGGTCACGCACCAGGCAGGAGCCATATTGCCAAACAGGCCAAGGATACCCACAGCCGTCCTAGCTCTCCCCCGCCTCCCTAGCAGAGGCAGAGGTATGGTCTACACTCACTCTCCCCCAGAGGGAAGAGCACATGGGTAGGCCCCAAACTCAGGCTCCCAGTTGTGTGACATGCCTTCCTCAGATGGGAAGGAACAACTCCTAACTTTAGGGTGGTCCTGGCCTTAAGTACCACCAGAAGGCGGGCACCCCGTTGTCCCAGCTACAGAACAACAGGATATACCACCCTCTGCTGTCACTCAAGTGCAGTACCAAAGGTGAGGGGGAAAACCCCATACCAACTACTGGCAAGCTGATAGTACTAGGGTTTACTGGCAGCCCATTGGGCAGAATAGTAATAAGGGGGGACCCAGTTACACTCTCTCTTTGGTCAATTCCCAACGACCTCGCTTGGGTCCTAAATGTTTGGGTACCATTGTCAAATGAAACCTGAACAAAACAAGATAACATTTCACATGATCATCACATCATGATCATAACATGGTCTCATTTGAAATAAATGATCAAAAAACAGATTACTTGGGTTCAACAAAGACCTTAAACTTTAGAAAGGCAGATTTTAATAAACTGAGGTCTAATCTACAACGAATACATTGGGATGATGTTTTTGCAGGGAAAAATGTAGAAGATAAATGGGCAGTCTTTAAAACATTGTTAGAAAAGCACACTCATCAGTGTATACCCTTGGGTAATAAGTATAAAAGAAATAAGTCAAAACCAATGTGGCTAAATAAACAGGTAGGGGAGGAAATGGACAAGAAGAGGAAGGCGTTTATATTCTTTAAGTCCGAAGGGACAGAAACATGGATTCAGAATTATAAGGAATGTAACAAAAATTGCAAAAGGGAAATCAAATTAGCAAAAATGGATAATGAAAAAAGGATTGCAATAGAAAGTAAGGTCAACCCTAAAAAGTTCTTTAAGTACCTTAATAACAAAAAAATGAGAAAAGAATATATAGGACCCTTTCAGTGTGAGATGGATTATTGGAGATAAGGAAACAGCAGAGGTATTAAACAAATTCTTTGCCTCTCTGTTTACCAGGGAAGAATCAAGTTCAATAGAAGTGCCGCAGGAGGAAGCCACAACCTCCATATTAATGAACAATTGGTTAACTGAGGAAGAAGTTCATAAGTGGCTTGAAAAAATTTAAGTAAACAAGGCACCTGGCCCCGATGGCATACATCCAAGAGTTCTCAAGGAGTTAAGCTCAGTAATAGCAAAACCATTATATTTAATATTCAAGGACTCCATGTCCACAGGCTCAGTACCACAAGATTGGCGTAAAGCAGATGTGGTGCCTATATTTAAAAAGGGAGCTAGATCACAACCGGGAAATTACAGACCTGTAAGCCTGACTTCAATCGTGGGGAAACTACTTGAAGGTTTAATACGGGATAATATTCAGGAATACCTAATGGAAAACAAAATTATTAGTAATAGTCAGCATGGATTTATGAAGGATAGATCTTGCCAAACTAACCTTATTTGTTTCTTTGAGGAGGTAAGTAGGAATTTAGACCAGGGTAATGCAGTTGATGGGGACTTCTTAGATTTTGCAAAGGCTTTTGATACGGTTTCACACAAGAGGTTGGTGTACAAAATAAAGAAAATTGGACTTAGTAATAATATATGCACCTGGAGTGAAAACTGGTTAAAGGACAGACAACAGAGGGTTGTCATAAATGGAACTTTTTCAGGTTGGGCTAAAGTTGTGAGTGGAGTACCTCAGGGATCGGTACTGGGACCCCTGCTTTTTAACTTGTTTATTAATGACCTTGAGGTTGGGATCGAGAGCAAAGTCTCCATCTTTGCTGATGATACTAAATTGTGTAAGGTAATAGAATCAGAGCAGGATGTAATTTCTCTTCAGAAGGACTTGGAGAGACTGGAAACGTGGGCAGGTAAATGGCAGATGAGGTTTAATACAGATAAATGTAAGGTTATGCATTTGGGATGCAAGAATAAAAAGGCGAATTACAAATTAGATGGGGATTAATTGGGGGAATCGTTGATGGAGAAGGATTTAGGAGTGCTTGTAGACAGCTGGCTTAGCAATAGTGCCCAAAGTCATGCAGTAGCTGCAAAGGCAAACAAGATCTTATCTTGCATCAAACCGGCAATGGATGGAAGGGAAGTAAACATAATTATGCCCCTTTAGAAAGCATTAGTAAGACCACACCTTGAATATGGAGTACAATTTTGGGCACCAGTCCTTAGAAAATACATTATGGAACTAGAGAGAGGGCAGAGTAGAGCCACCAAATTAATAAAGGGGATGGACATTCTAACTTATGAGGAGAGGCTAGCTATATTATATTTATTTACATTAGAAAAGAGACGTCTAAGAGGGGATATGATAACTATATACAAATATATTTGGGGACAATACAAGTGCTATCAAAATAACTATTCATCCCATGGGCAGTACAAAGGACTCGGGGCCATCATTTAAGGTTGGAGGAAAGGAAATTTCACCAGCAACAAAGGAAAGGGTTCTTTACCGTAAGGGCAGTTAAAATACCCGCTATAATATCTGCTTCTCTCCTCCTCATTTCTCGAATAGCCTCGTCGGGACTAAACACTCCTTCTGCCCACCAATCATCTACTATGGTCTTGTGCGGTCCATAAAGGGTACATATCCCTGAAACCTAGGATTCCACCATGGGTAAGACCCAGCGGACCCTGCTACAGCAGACCCTTTGAGTGAGGTAGTGTTGGTGGATGTGGAAATATCAGATGTAACAGACATAGCATATTGACTGAATCCACTATTTACACTGCACGCATCATCAGCAATATCATTATCATCGGTCAACATAGTATTCCTGTAAGACAAGTCCTTCCAGTCTGAAGAGGAAATATGAGTCTTAGAGGTCCGCAGGCTCCTCTTTTTAGAGTAACGTTCTCTCGTGGCTCGATCAGCTTCCCCAGGCGGTAACCCACCCTGAGACAATCGGGTAGAAAGGGTTCCCTGGTCAGAAGTCCCAGTAAGAGAAGAGCGGCAAGACACCTGGAGACCAGATATACTGGTCGAGGACAAAGGGGCCTTGAACGTATCCGAGTCCTGAACAATTACATCCCCGTGACCAGACAATAAAGTTATGCTTAATATCAGTTGAACAGCAATAGGTTTTGGCCTTGGTGAGGGACCTTGCAAATAGTCTCTGTTGTGGCCAGGAAAGAAGAGGTAGGCAAATCCGGACACATCGATCCTCCTTTTGGCCCGCTTTCAGGCTAGCCCTGCATTCACTCATGGAACGAATGAACGCCGTCGGAGCAACAGAGGGGGTAGCGCTACTCACCAGAGCGGGGATCAGAGGCTTCTCATCCGCCCCAGCGGTCGCTAGTAATTCGCCACCACCTCTGGCAAGTCGATCGGGGTCCTGCAGCATGTCCGCATTCCGCACAGGAAGGGTGTTGACATCTGGCCATTGCTTAGAGGTGAAGTCTTTGTCTTTATCGATGTCTGCACTGGAAGGCACCTCCATCGGTACCGGAGAATCAATCATTAGGCCGCTGGTCACCTTGATTACGGTTAGGCTCATTCGCCTCTTAGGTCTCACAGTTGCGGTCATCAGCAAGGGACTCCACAGTTGAGCAGAGTCACTGGCACCGTTCAGTCCATCTTCTGTCTTGGTCAGCATTACGGTCAGTGGCCGAAATACCACAGAAGACCGATGACTACAGGTGCAGGAAGAGGGTAGGGACACATCCGAAAGGGGAAAGGCACCGGATCATTTCCGCGTTATCAGCGGCAATCAGCAAGGCCAGTCCCGGCTCATGTGCCTCTGAGAACAACAGTGCCTCATCACCCCAGGCAGTCACCTTACCCGACGTCATAATAAACCCAATGTACCCAACATAGCACTTAGATTGTGAGCTTCCAGCAAGACCCCGAGCCCCCCGGAGAAGGGCAACAAATGCCAACCAAGTGAGTGCGTGGGTGGGAGCCTAATGTTGCAGAGTTGTAGTTGAGAGGAGAGGAGTAAGATGTTGGTGCTGATGTGGGAGGAGCGGTGGAGGTCCGTGGCTGCAGTGCAGTGGGAGGAAGGGGCAGAGGTCCCTGGCTGCAGTGTGGTGGGAGGAAGGTGTGGAGGTCCCTGGCTGCATTGCAGTGGCAGGAAGGGTTGGAGGTCCCTGGGTGCGGTGGGAGGAAGGGGTGGAGGTCCTTGTTTGCAGTGCGGTGAGAGAAAGGGGAGGAGGTCCATGGCTGCAGTGCAGTGGGAGGAAGGGGCAGAGGTCCTGGCTGCAGTGCGGTGGGAGGAAGGGGAGGAGGTTCCTGGATGCAGTGCAGTGGAAGGAAGAGGAGGTGGTTCCTGGATGCAGTGCAGTGGGAGGAAGGGGTGGAGGTTCCTGGATGCAGTCCGGTGGAAGGAAGAAGAGGTGGTTCCTGGATTCAGTGCAGTGGGAGGAAGGGGAGGAGGTCCCTGGCTGCAGTGTGGTGGGAGGAAGGGGAGGAGGTTCTTGGATGCAGTGCAGTGGAAGGAAGGGGAGGTGGTTCCTGGATGCAGTGCAGTGGGAGGAAGGGGTGGAGGTTCCTGGATGCAGTGCGGTGGGAGGAAGGGGAGGAGGTCCCTGGCTGCAGTGCGGAGGGAGGAAGGGGCGGAGGTCCCTGGCTGCAGTGCGGTGGGAGGAAGGGACGGAGGTCCCTGGATGCAGTGCAGTTGGAAGAAGGGGCGGAGGTCCCTGGATGCAGTGCAGTTGGAAGAAGGGGCGGAGGTCCCTGGCTGCAGTGCGATGGGAGGAAGGGGAGGAGGTCCTTGGCTGCAGTGGGGTTGGAAGAAGGGGTGGAGGTTCCTGGCTGCAGTGCGGTGGGAGGAAGGGACGAAGGTCCCTGGCTGCAGTGTGGTGGGAGGAAGGGAGGAGGTCCCTGGCTGCAGTGTGGTTGGAAGAAGGGGTGGAGGTCCCCTGGCTGCAGTGTGGTGGGAGGAAGGGTAGAGGTTCCTGGCTGCAGTGCGGTGGGAGGAAGGGACGGAGGTCCCTGGCTGCAGTGTGGTGGGAGGAAGGGAGGAGGTCCCTGGATGCAGTGCGGTTGGAAGGGGTGGAGGTTCCTGGCTGCAGTGCGGTGGGAGGAAGGGACGGAGGTCCCTAGCTGCAGTGTGGTGGGAGGAAGGGTGGAGGTTCCTGGCTGCAGTGTGGTGGGAGGAAGGGACGGAGGTCCCTGGCTGCAGTGTGGTGGGAGGAAGGGAGGAGGTCCCTGGATGCAGTGCGGTTGGAAGAAGGGGTGGAGGTTCCTGGCTGCAGTGCGGTGGGAGTGTAAGGAATCCGCTCCTGGCTTTGATTATAACTTTTGCAGACTTCTGCAGTTGCAAAAGCTTCCTCTGGCAATCAATGGCACATGTGCTCCATCATTGGAGGAATACTCACACACCCTCCCCCTGTGATTGGATCTCCGCCCTTTATATCCTGGGCTTTGGCTCTGAATCTGAGCCGAGCATAATCCTTCTTTGGACGTTACTGTCTCTGCCACAAATCACCCAGGCCTCTCTCCTAGTGTTCTAACTTCTCTAGTTCCTGAGTATCCAGAGGCCTGTTCCTGTCTCCTGTGCTGAAGCGTTGTTTAGCCAGCACTGGTACCTGCTGCATTCTCTCCTAGCAGTGGTCACCCTTCATTTCCTGAGGCCTGCTGCTAATCTCCATGCAGTGGCCTGCCTTGGACTTCTGTGCTGAAGCGTTGGTTTTCTCGACGCTGCCCTGCGGTGTACTTCGGCCAGCCTGCTGTCTCCCCCTGCTGAGACCGGCGTCATGGGCCGAGCCCGCTCCTCGTGCAGAGGCCGCTCACGCTCCTAAGCTGAAGCGGGGAACTCCTGACTGCCTGTTGCCGATTCCTAACTACGACTACCCAGATGTCTTCTATCCTGACCCTGCTTCGGCCATCGATTGTCCTGTCTTCTCCTACCCCGGCTTTGGCTTGAATAACGACGATGCTGCCTTCTCCAATCCGGACCCTGCGATGTACGACTACAAACTGCGCACTCCGGATCAGTCTGCGCGGACTAAGGTCGGTGATTATATAACCCCACCTCAGCCCCGCGGTCCGGTCCCAGTTTGTGGCGAGCTCAATCGTAACAGGGAGGAATTAAATAAAAAATAGGGTATCTGGAGCAGCAGCAAGACGTTGAAGAACCATGTGATGGTAGTCATTTTTTTAAAGGATGTGACATTATCCCTTTAAAATGATGTCACATCCTTTAAAAAAAATGGAAGATATCACATGGTACTGGAACCAATAGGACTAGGGTTGTACCATGGGATGCCTCACATGGTATATCTCAGAATCTGATTTGTTCCAGTACCATGTGATGGCAGCCATTTTGTTTTAAGGATGTGGCATACCTACCTTGAAGATGACGTCACATCCTAAAAAAAAGAAGAACTCTGTCACATGGTACAGCATCCAATTGGATAGGAGCTGTACCATCTGACACTCAAATGTGACATCACCTGCCTTATATAAGTCCTGTCCGGTCTCATTTGACCTTAAGAAGCCGACAGGACAACATCCGCCTCTTGGATTACAACGGACAGATGCAGATAAAGAAGAAGGACTTACCGGCTGTTGAGGATCATTGCGTCGAGAGTCAAGAGGTTCCTGCTTTGCTGATGGACTCGGAATTGGAGGGTGAAGACGTCAAAAGTAAGAAAAACATTGATTGTATTATTTTCAGTGCGTATTTTTGATTCTTGGTTTTTTAAATAGTATTTTTTCCATCTTGATTCTTATTGTGTATTTTTGTCTGTTTTTTATTTGTTATGCATTTTTTGCTGATTGTTTTTTATTTGTTATGCATTTTTTGCTGATTGTTTTTTATTTGTTGTGTATTTTTTGCTGATTGTTTTTTATTTGTTGTGTATTTTTGGTGCTGTGTTTTTTTTCCGGTTGCCCATTGACTGCCATAGTGATCTTAACCGGTGATGTTATAAGCGTGATCTTATAAAAATTGCGCTGTTTTGCTGTTTTCTAGCTCCCGCTCGGTGTGTTTGAGCAGGAGCGAGACCGCTCGGGTAAATGCCATCCCCGTACGAGTATGGCAGGTTATCGAAGCTTTCTGAGCTCGATGAGTTGGTTATCAAATCTACTGGAATAGGCCCCATTGAGTCCACTTCCCTTTGCTTCCCGTGCGTCGGGCTTGCTTCCATCTGCTGGGTTGTAGGACGGGGGGCGATTTTCATGGACTTGTGTGGGCAGTTTTGAGTTTATTTTGAAACCGTTAGTCCGTCTTTGGAATGGGCTCTGCGCAATGTGTCCGGGTCGCAGTGTGTGGCGCATTATCTTGATGATTTCGTGTTGGTGGATAAGGCTAGTTCGGAGGATTGTGCAAGATTGTTGCGAGAATTTCAGGAACTGATGGCTTATTCTGGGGAACCGCTGGCTAGGGATAAAACGGAGGCCCCGTGACCTGTCTGTCTTTCTTGGGCATTAAGGTAGATATGATTGAAATGGTGTTTCGGTGGCCCCAAAAGAATTTGAGCGAATTGGTGGGCAATTTTGTGAGGCTTAAAAATGCTACGCTTAAGCAATTTCAATTGTTACTGGGGCATTTGAATTTTGCTGCATGGGTATTACCCATGGAGAGAGTTTTTTGCAGGCAGCTGGCATTTGCTATGGCAGGGTATTAGGGTGGCCCATCATTTCATTAGGGTATTGAAAGTGATTAGGAAGGACCTGTTGGTGTGGGGTGAATTTTGAGGGTTTTATTACAGGAGGACGCCAGTGGTGGAGTCAGCAGCAGAGCCAGCTTGATGTACCCGGCCTCGCGCTTACTTACGCCCCACGCTTAGAGACGCCCCGCACTCTTCCCCGGCCCAACGTCTGGAGAGCGCGTAGCATCTGTACGTGCCGGTAATTTCCTCCTGCTACCATGTGATGATGTGTCGCCATGACAACGCAACGTCACATGGAGCAAGGGCAGGCAAGAGGCCCCTCATCTAGTGACATTGTATCATCAAGGCGACACGTTGCAGCAGGAGATGCCGGCTTTGGAACAGGTAAAAAGCCTCGGCAAACTTCCCGCCGGCCCTGGGACTTGGCAGATAGAGCTCTTCATGGATGCGGCAGGGACAGTCAATTTTAGAGCCTTTTTCGGGGGACGTTAGTGTGCCCAGAGATGGCCTGAGCAATGGGGAGAGATCGGTTTGCTGGGTACCTTCATGTTCCTAGAGCTGTTTCCATTGCTGTGGGGGCAGGAGTTAGCCAATAGGAAGGTGTTTTTTATGTCTGGTAATAGGGGGGTGGTAGCAGTGGTAAACGGGGTGTTGGCCGAATCCCTCCTGGGTGTGAGGCTTCTTAGGCATACATGCTATATTACTTGGATTATACCATCTGGTTTAGGGCAAAGCATGTGCCGGGGGTTGAGAACAGGGTGCAGAATTTGAAGGGGTGCCAGTGGGGGATCAGTGCCCGACATTACTGTGAGTTATGGCGCTGGAGGAGTGATGGATCTGGTGCAAGGTTTGCTGGCCTCGGGTAAGTGAGCAGCTTATCTTTGGGCTTGGGAGGAATGGTTTATGTTTCTTGAATGCAAGTAACGAGGGTGAGATGGTGCCGATTCTGGGCAGTAATGGAACAAGGGAACAACTGGTGCGTTTTATCTTGGAGAAGGTTGATGGGGCTGGTCGCGGCTTCGGTAGAGAGGTCATTGGCAGGTTTAGCCTTCTTCTTTAGATTGTTAGAGCTGCAGGATCTGTCAAAGGATTCCCTGATTGGGAGAGTGGTCGCGGGACGGAGGTGGCAAACCGGAAGGGCAGATTGTTGGTGCCAATATGTTAGATTGGTGGGGGTAACGGAAGTAGTGTGCACAGATAGTTTTGAAGCAAGGTTATTCTCTTTATCGGGTTTGGTGGCTTTGAGGTGAATGAGTTAGTCAGGGCATCGAAGAGGGTGGAAGCAGGTTTAAGAAGTGAAGGTTTCTGTTTGCATGAGGGGCGTCTGAGTTTTTTGTTAAGGTGGTTGAAGACGGACCTGCAAGTAAAAGGAAGGTGGGTCTCATTATCTCAGCTGAGTGGAACTATTATTTTCCTGGAGAAATTGATTGGGGTTTATTTGGGATTAATGCCAAGGATGGGGCCCCTTCTTATTGCAGGAGGGTGGCTCCGCTCTGTCGTTCTTCCAATTTTCAAAGGTGCTGAAGTGGTGTTTGGAGGAGTTAGGTTTGGGCCATCTAAGGGTAAGTTCCCACTCCTTTAGGTTTGGGGCGACTTCAGAAACAGCAAGGTGGGGTCTAAGTGAAGAGGCCATTATGCACGTTGGGATGAGGTCTCCTGCAAGGTTTACAAGTTATATGAGGTCGTGCTTGAGCTAGTGCAATTTTATTTGTATTTTTATGTTGTTCACAGGTGAACGCATCGATATGTGGGGATTCTTATTTCCACTGGACGTCAGGAAGAGCCGGGAGAAGCAGTTGGGCTTCATGGTGGATGTTGTTAAATTATTTTGGTAAAAGGTGTATGGGTTATCGCAGCTGTTGTCAGAAGTTTGGAGACAGAAGGGGAAATGATCTTGTGAGGATGATACAGGGGGACAAGGTACAGTTATTGGCAGATCTAGGTAATCCATTCTTGGTCTGGTCGGATATCGCTTCCAGGGTAGGGTGGAGAGGGGCTGGTGGTATTAAGGCTATTAAATGTTCTACAAGGATGGTGAGTTTGTGATGGATCGGAGGGGTGTAGCTTGGAGACGTCTCTGGAAAGTCGTCCACTTAAACTGCCCTTGCGACCTCCACCAAATGAAACACTTTTTCAAGGCCGATCTGTAAACTCAAATTGAAGATGTCATTTTCTATCTCCGGCATATTTAAAAAAAAATTTTTTTAGAAAAATGTGTTACCAGGAAGTAATACACTGAGAGTTACCTCTCGTTTTCAGGTATGTCCTGGGCACAGAGTTATAAAAAATACAAGGTTACATTAAAAGAACAGGAGGTTAAACAGTCAATTCACAGACATTTCATGGACAGATAGAGTTGGAAAATTGGGTACAGGGGCTGGTGAGTTTCAGATTGAAATAGAGCAGCTTTAACATCACCAAACATCAGCGAACGGCATCAACCTGCTCACACCCTTTGGCTGCACCAAAGGCTGCACCTTTGGGGCAACACAGATGTACACTGGGGTGGTTGAGATTGAATCTATTGCAGCTGTGAACAAAAAGTTATTTGTGTCCTCCTGGCGCATTAACATTCCAGTGGGTGGGGTTGATGTTCCACAAGTACAAGCAAATGTTAACCCTTAGCACGCTGGTCCTGTGCAGAGGGGAGCAGTTCTTGGGGAGCCCCATCAGGCTGTCCGCCTGTGGGGCAACGCAAATGTACATGGACCAGTATATGGACCTCATCACTTCTAAACAGGCCAGTAACATGGCGCAGGTGGTTAACATGGCGCATGTGGGTAACATGGCGCAGGTGGGTAACATGGGGCAGACGGGTAACATGGGGCAGACAGGTAACATGGGGCAGGTGGGTAACATGGCGCATGTGGGTAACATGGCGCATGTGGGTAACATGGGGCAGACAGGTAACATGGGGCAGACGGGTAACATGGGGCAGACAGGTAACATGGGGCAGGCGGGTAACATGGGGCAGGCGGGTAACATGGGGCAGGTGGGTAACATGTTGCAGGCGGGTTACATGGGCCAAACGTGGCACTGTGCATTATGGCCAAACATCTCCACTTTGGTCTCGTCTGTCCAAAGGACATTGTTCCAGAAGTCTTGTGGTTTGTTCAGATGCAACTTTGCAAACCTAAGCCGTGTTGCCATATTCTTTAGAGAGAAGAGGCTTTCTCCTGGCAACCCTTCCAAACAAACCATACTTGTTCAGTCTTTTTCTAATTGTACCGTCATGAACTTTAACATTTAACATGTTAACTGAGGCCTGTAGAGTCTGAGATGTAACTCTTGGGTTTTTTGCAATTTCTCTGAGCTTGGGGTGAATTTTCTGGGACGTCCACTCCTGGGAAGATTGGCAACTGTCTTGAATGTTTTCCACTTTTGAATAATCTTTCTCACTGTAGAATGATGGACTTTAAATTGTTTGGAAATGGCCTTATAACCCTTCCCAGATTGATGGGCAGCAACAATTGCTTCTCTAAGATCATTGATGATGTCTTTCCTCCTTGGCATTGTGTTAACACACACCTGAATGCTCCAGACCAGCAAACTGCTAAAACTGTGGCTTTTATAGAGGTGGTCACACTTGCTGATGATCAATTAATCAAAGGCATTTGATTAGCAGCACCTGTCTGCTACTTAGCATCTTAATTCCTATGGAAGCAGTAAGGGTGTACTTAGTTTTTCACACATAACTTCTCCATTTTGGCTTTATTTTTGTTAAATAAATCATGACACAGTGTAATATGTCATGTGTTGTTGTTCATCTGAGGTTGTATTTACCTAATTTTAAGACCTGCTAAGGAACAGATGATTGTTATTATGTCCTGATATGTAAAACCATGGAATTCAAAGAGTGTGTACTTTCTTTTTCACACCACTGTAGGAAGGGATTACATGGTGTAATAGGAGGAGGTATATGGAGCGGTTATATGGGTAATAGGAGTTATAGGGAGGGGTTATATGGGGCATGGGAGGACTTATAGGGAGCGGTTATATGGGGTAATAGGAGGAGTTATAGGGAGGGGTTATATGGGGTAATAGGAGGAGTTATAGGGAGGGGTTACATGGGGTAATAGGAGGAGTTATAGGGAGAGGTTACATGGGGTAATAGGAGGAGTTATAGGGAGGGGTTATATGGGGTAATAGGAGGAGTTATAGGGAGGGGTTATATGGGGTAATAGGAGGAGTTATAAGGAGGGGTTATATGGGGTAATAGGAGTTATAGGGAGCGGTTATATGGGGTAATAGGAGGAGTTATAGGCAGTGTTTATAGGAAGTATTAGGAGGAGTTATAGTGAGCGGTTAAATGGGGTAATAGGTGAAATAGGGAATGGTTATATGGGGTAGAGGAGGAGTTATAAGGATGGGTTATATGGAGCAATAGGATGCGTTATAGAGAAACGTTATTTGGGGTAATAGGGGTGTTATAGGGAGCAATGTTATAAAGAGCGGTTATATGGGGTGTAACACATATTGCACCCCCCCCCCCCAATCGCAGATAGGGACCATGTGGGGAAATCTACATATGTTACCAGTGTGGTGAATACCTGATAGGCTCACAGAAGGCCTAAACCTCCGCCACTGGGAGCCTGGGGTGTATCCTGGAACGTATGCTTACAGCGCCTCCACCTGTGCAGGGATTCCAGGCATATAGAATGACCCCTGACACAGGACCCACAAATAGGAAACACATACACTGAAGTGTGTATGTATGTATGTATGTATGTATATATATGTGTGTGTATGTGTGTATATATACTGTTTACTATATGGGCAGAACAATAACATCACATCAGCAACACAGCCGTGTCACCCCTTAACCTGGCCTCACTGGGCCTCAACCCCACAGCTTGTACCCAAGAGTCCAGCAACCCACCCACTAGGTGTGATCAGCGCCTGAAAGGAACCGGTAGGATGGTTAAGGTTGTTGCACTTGGTGACTGTACCTGCCCGGGGCTCCTGCACCCGGGTACAGCAAACAACAGGAAAGGAATCCGCAGCAATGGCGTCCTCTCCCAATTCGGATAGTCTCACCCACACAAATAGGGGGTAACCTGGCCTAGTGTAGGAGCCACTGACTCCCTACACCCACTACCTCCCCCTACCTTATCCCAGCTCCAACTAACTCATGTGCTCCACTGTCAGCTTCCTGACTCAGCACACAACAATGTATCCAAATGCAGCATGAGAATCTGTAAGCCTTTTTGGCTGTCTGGCTGCATGTGACAGGGATCATAGGGCAGTCCCCAGAGGCTGCTGGGAGTTGTAGTCCACTAAGGACCTCTTTAGCATTGGGGCCGCGTGCACTATATGTACTGAGCATGTGCGATCGTGTAATGGCCGCCGCTACTCTTAACTGCACAGGCGCGACCTTGGGGAGTCCCTGCGCTAAGGGTAATGGCCGCCGCAACTCTAAATACTTGCTGCGCATGCGCCAACCTCAACATGGCTGCCGCAACTCTTGGGGCTACACTGCGCATTTGCGACTTCCCGCGCATGCGCGAACGCACACAAGATGGCAGCGCCCTGTCACTGATTTTGCCGGGAGCCCCCGGCGACGCGATCGCCCCTGCAACTGCCTGACATACCGCGGGGGTCCCCGCTACTCCACGCAGGTGAGGGGGGCCGGGGGAACCCTGCTACACTGGTAATAGGGGGAGTTAAAGGGAGGGATTATATGGGACAATAGGAGCAGTTATAGGGAGTAATGGGAGGGGTTATAGGAAGAGGTTATATGGGCTAATATGAGTTATAGGGAGGAATGTTATAGGGAGGTGTTATAGGGAGATATAGGAATATATCTTTGAGATGTTATATTTGGTTCGGAAGTATTAATGTTTCCCATTTGTGGGTTAGATTTGCCTAAGACATAAAAAGCATCAATAGCTAAACACAGAGACAGACGCGAGGACATAATGTGATAAGTGACGCCCTTAATGGGTGTTAATACTGTCACTGCTCTGTGCAGGGGCCTCTGTATCCATCGCTGGCACTAACCCCTTCACTTCCAGCGAGGCCTCCAGCATGTGACAAGTGACCATGAAATCAAAGTCTATTAGTAATAAATCTTACACAAATCCTACTTTTCCGAGACAAAGTAACGGCTTTGGCAGAGATAAACGTGAATGTTTTGCAAACTTGTGTTTATCCATAAAACAGATGTTCTGATTATTGAGCCTGTGTCTGTGACGCTCTGTGACCGCAGCTGAGTAATATAGTTTAGTATCTGTGCTCCACACTCCCCGTCCTGCCCCCTGCAGGGCTCGCTGGGCCGGCCGGCCGGACGCATGCTTGTGATTTGCCGATGCTGGAATGCTGCTTTCTTGTGTGTACCGTGGAATCCGGCCATTTGGAGCTCCCATCGTGCTGGCGTCATGTGCCGAGTTCCTGAGCTGCATCTGTATCCTCTGTGGGGGCAGAACCACTTCCAGCTCCGTGTCCGTGTGCAGTGCAAGAGGCGAGCCGCCTGCAACGCTCTGCGCCTGCAACGCTCTGCGCCTGCAACGCTCTGCGCCTGCAACGCTCTGCGCCTGCAACGCTCTGCGCCTGCAATGCTCTGCGCCTGCAACGCTCTGCGCCTGCTCGGGAAGCATTAACCTGTGCGGCCTCCATCTCTGCTAAACAGAACCACGTGCGGAGCCGGCCAGGGGTTCAACGCTCACCAGCAGGGGGTCCGGGAACAGCGCTTCCACGTGAAGGGGTTAACGGTCACATGGTTCCTCATTGCAATCCTGGCGCTCTGATAAGAGAGAGACCGGGGATTGCGCTTCCACGTGAAGGGGTTAACGGTCACATGGTTCCTCATTGCAATCCTGGCGCTCTGATAAGAGAGAGACCGGGGATTGCGCTTCTAACGACATTCTCAGGGTTTCCACGGTTATTCCTTCCGGTAACACGGGATATATCGGCCCGTTTCTCGCACAGGTTAACCCGTTCCCTGCCAGCAGAGCCTCCCACTAGTATAACGATGGGAGGGGGCCGTCCCAACAGGGGTTTGTTGTGTTTTTCTAAGGAAGGCGAAGAGGTTTTCATAGAATTCATACCGAGAAAACACAACAGGTCCCGGAATTAGAAATGGCATTTTGATTACGATATTTGGGAGCGACAGATTGTGAGACGGGGTTTTCCGTGTAGTGAGCACGAGTTCCATGTAGATCCCCGAGTGGTAGCGCAGCATTGAACGTGCTGGGGTGGGGTATGTAGGTTCATCATGTGTATAAACTGGACAACACCCTGCAAAGAATAAGAACACGTACATCATATGTAAGAACATGAATCGTATACACGGTACCGACATATGTCTCTGCCGCTCTCAGCCTCTCCTAGCCTCTCGCTGCCTCACTTTGCCACGAACACCTGCTCACAGCCTCCACCTAGCTTCTCTCTGCCTCTTCCAGACAGTCTCAGGCTAAGGCCCCGGTCACGGCGCTGTAATGCGCGCCCGCGCTTTTGGCTGCACGTTCCGGCGATTCCCCGGTCTGCAGCTCACTGCAGGAGCAGAGACCGGGGGGGGGGGCGTGCCGGAAGAGTGACGGGGGCGCGGCCATGACGTCACCCGGCAGGTTCGCCCTCATTGGCTGAACCGCCGGGGGGCGTGCCTAATCGCTCGACGCGAGTTCCTGCTCTCAATTCTATTGAGAGCAGGAATAGCTCTCGCGCGAGCACTGCGGCCCCCTCTCGCAGCGGGCCCGGCGCCATTGCGGGGAGGGCTCTCGTGCGCGCAGCGTCCGCCACAGCGGACGCTGTAGCAGGCAGCGGGGGCAAGGCCTAAGCCTCTTCCAGCTGCGCTCAGTCTCTCCCAGCCTCTCTCTGTATCTCCCAGCCTCTCTCTGTATCTCCCAGCCTCTCTCTGTATCTCCCAGCCTCTCTCTGTATCTCCCAGCCTCTCTCTGTATCTCCCAGCCTCTCTCTGTATCTCGCAGCCTCTCTCTGTATCTCTCAGCCTCTCTCTGTATCTCCCAGCCTCTCTCTGTATCTCCCAGCCTCTCTCTGTATCTCCCAGCTTCTCTCTGTATCTCCCAGCCTCTCTCTGTATCTTCCAGCCTCTCTCTGTATCTCCCAGCCTCTCTCTGTATCTCCCAGCCTCTCTCTGTATCTCCCAGCCTCTCTCTGTATCTCCCAGCCTCTCTCTGTATCTCCCAGCCTTTCTCTGTATCTCCCAGCCTCTCTCTGTATCTCCCAGCCTCTCTCTGTATCTCCCAGCCTCTCTCTGTATCTCCCAGCCTCTCTCTGTATCTCCCAGCCTCTCTCTGTATCTCGCAGCCTCTCTCTGTATCTCCCAGCCTCTCTCTGTATCTCCCAGCCTCTCTCTGTATCTCCCAGCCTCTCTCTGTATCTCCCAGCCTCTCTCTGTATCTCCCAGCCTCTCTCTGTATCTCCCAGCCTCTCTCTGTATCTCCCAGCCTCTCTCTGTATCTCCCAGCCTCTCTCTGTATCTCCCAGCCTCTCTCTGTATCTCCCAGCCTCTCTCTGTATCTCCCAGCCTCTCTCTGTATCTCCCAGCCTCTCTCTGTATCTCGCAGCCTCTCTCTGTATCTCCCAGCCTCTCTCTGTATCTCCCAGCCTCTCTCTGTATCTCCCAGCCTCTCTCTGTATCTCCCAGCCTCTCTCTGTATCTCCCAGCCTCTCTCTGTATCTCCTAGCCTCTCTCTGCCGCTTCCAGCGTTTCTCTGCTGCTCCCGTCCATAGTGGAACGCGCTTGCTTCCACGCTCTCATGCGTCCAGGTGTCGCGCTTGCAAAACAAACTTGCTTGCATGACCCCCCTCGTGTTTGTCTCGGCCGTAGCCTGCACTATGGACAAAGCCTCAGCCTCTCCCAGCCGCTCTCAGCAGCGCAGTGACATCACAAATTCAACATGTCTGCTTCCTGACAACTGATGAGAAAGGTTACCTTGTCTTAAAGCCGCAGATTAAATGGGGTCCGAGGTTTTACAACAGATGGGACAATGTGCGGACACGGTGGGACACGATATCAGACATAATGTCTAGCCCTGCTCACCCAATCATGTATTTCTCATCACGCGCCCAGGACACGCGTGGAAACGAGCGCTAACTCTCACTGTTACTCCCGGGGAAACATGTTAGAAATAAACTGGTGGCTCTTATGTGCCGTCAAACTCCACGTTCCTGTTTGGTAATATATAGTACTTATTGGTAGATACACTTCCATATATCCATGCGGTAATAAGGATATAATAGCACCGCCGTTTAACCCTTTCACGGAGTGATACTGTTAATATCTTGCTTTGCAATACATCGCTGGCCCCTCTGGCAGTGGAGGGGTTAATATCCTGTGCTGTGTAGAGTCTGGTCACTATTTTGTAATAAAAGACACCGTTCCCCCGGTGACGGGCAGTATAACGCAGACACAGACGCGCCATTGACAGCTCGGTATTGATTTCTGTATAGATTAAGAGACAGACAGAAAGGATTTGTGTCAGCGGATCGGATATCGCGCGTGTGACAATGTTACCGGCCCTGACACAAGCATTTATCAACGACACTATCCCGGCTCTCTGGCTAACCGGATTATGTCCCAGACGCGTCCCAGAGCTGCGCTCAGCCGCCACATAGTGGCACGCCACACGCAGGCCGTGCGCAGCGCAGATCTGGGCGCAATGCGCTCACTCCCACCTAATGCGCTAACGGTGTCTGGCTCTGTACTACATTTATTGGCAATAATCCTGTCTTTGTAGTGGTGGAACACGGCCTGCATAATTCTATGTGCATTATCAGCACTACATACAGCAGGGACACTAAAACAATACAATAACACTGTGTTCAGAGCAGACATCCTGTTTGTTACCTGTATCTTTCCCCGTACATTACGCCGTGTGCGCAGCCAGCGCTAGGCCTGCGACACATTGCATGTACTGAAGGGGTTAAATGGATCACCCAGCACAGGGATACAGGACAAGCTGAGACCCAATCACAGAGCAGCAGATCCCTTTCTCTAACACCCCTATAGAGACCTAGAGACTCCCCCGCACACGGGGTGCACTGTATCCCCTGAACCCAAGAGCTGACGGCTTAACAAGCCGCTCCGAAAGGTTAGGCAGATACAGTGCCTGGAAGGATAACCCTACACCCTTTCCTGGGGGCAGGCTGAGATTCCCCTGAGATTAACAAAAACAGGGTGAGACTGGGAGATAAGGATGAAACACAGCATTTCTGTGGGTATTATTTAAGATGGCTGCCTCTGTGATGTTTCCCACCTCTCCACATGTAACTATCAGTAGCTACATGAATACTCATGAATTATGAAGGAAAGAGAGAGAAGAAGCAGATGCTGAATGAATGAGAATTTCCCCTTCAGCAGTGTAAGGTCACAGTGGGATAATACCCCACCCTCACGCTGACTCCCTCTGCACTTCATCCCCTTAATATCATTTGTTTGATACAAACAGTGAAGCCGGCGTGCGGCGAACGCCTCAGAACGCAGAATGTGTGACATGTGGGTAGAATTAGGCTTCATATTCCAGCAGCGAAGGTTTCAGAACAAAGACTCCGCTAACATTATTACTAACACGCGAAAGTCCCACTCCGACAGCCGGGGCGGGGGCCCCTAGCAATGTGTATGTGGCTCATGTGCATGCAGTGCGGGGCTCTGTGGCAGGGAAGAGGTTAACACACAAAGGTGACGCGCAGCTGCGCAGCGTCTCAGCTCCTCGCCAAACTTCTGTGCTCTTTGGAATTGGTTAGAACTCGACCTCCTGCCAAGAGCGAGATTCCAGGCGCGCTGCAGAGGCTGACGGGGCGCGCTGCAGAGGCTGACGGGGCGCGCTGCAGAGGCAGCTGACGGGGCGCGCCGCAGAGGCAGCTGACAGGGCGCCGCAGAGGCAGCTGACGGGGCGCGCTGCAGAGGCAGCTGACAGGGCGCTGCAGAGGCAGCTGATGGGGCGCGCTGCAGAGGCAGCTGACGGGGCGCTGCAGAGGCAGCTGATGGGGCGCGCTGCAGAGGCAGCTGACGGGGCGCTGCAGAGGCAGCTGATGGGGCGCGCTGCAGAGGCAGCTGACGGGGCGCTGCAGAGGCAGCTGACGGGGCGCTGCAGAGACAGCTGACGGGGCGCGCTGCAGAGGCAGCTGACGGGGCGCTGCAGAGACAGCTGACGGGGCGCTGCAGAGGCAGCTGACGGGGCGCGCTGCAGAGGCAGCTGACAGGGCGCTGCAGAGGCAGCTGACGGGGCGCTGCAGAGGCAGCTGACGGGGCGCACTGCAGAGGCAGCTGACGGGGCGCGCTGCAGAGGCAGCTGACGGGGCGCACTGCAGAGGCAGCTGACGGGGCGCTGCAGAGACAGCTGACGGGGCGCTGCAGAGGCAGCTGACGGGGCGCTGCAGAGGCAGCTGACGGGGCGCGCTGCAGAGGCAGCTGACAGGGCGCTGCAAAGGCAGCTGACGGGGCGCGCTGCAGAGGCAGCTGACAGGGCGCTGCAGAGGCAGCTGACGGGGCGCGCTGCAGAGGCAGCTGACAGGGCGCTGCAAAGGCAGCTGACGGGGCGCGCTGCAGAGGCAGCTGACAGGGTGCTGCAGAGGCAGCTGACGGGGCGCTGCAGAGGCAGCTGACGGGGCGCTGCAGAGGCAGCTGACAGGGCGCGCTGCAGAGGCAGCTGACGGGGCGCGCGCAGAGGCAGCTGACGGGGCGCGCGCAGAGGCAGCTGACGGGGCGCTGCAGAGGCAGCTGACAGGGCGCTGCAGAGGCAGCTGACAGGGCGCGCTGCAGAGGCAGCTGACGGGGCGCGCGCAGAGGCAGCTGACGGGGCGCTGCAGAGGCAGCTGACGGGGCGCTGCAGAGGCAGCTGACAGGGCGCTGCAGAGGCAGCTGACGGGGCGCGCTGCAGAGGCAGCTGACGGGGCGCGCTGCAGAGGCAGCTGACGGGGCGCGCTGCAGAGGCAGCTGACGGGGCGCGCTGCAGAGGCAGCTGACGGGGCGCGCTGCAGAGGCAGCTGACGGGGCGCACGCAGAGGCAGCTGACAGGGCGCTGCAGAGGCAGCTGACGGGGCGCGCGCAGAGGCAGCTGACGGGGCGCGCGCAGAGGCAGCTGACGGGGCGCTGCAGAGGCAGCTGACAGGGCGCGCTGCAGAGGCAGCTGACGGGGCGCGCGCAGAGGCAGCTGACGGGGCGCTGCAGAGGCAGCTGACGGGGCGCTGCAGAGGCAGCTGACAGGGCGCTGCAGAGGCAGCTGACGGGGCGCGCTGCAGAGGCAGCTGACGGGGCGCGCTGCAGAGGCAGCTGACGGGGCGCGCTGCAGAGGCAGCTGACGGGGCGCGCTGCAGAGGCAGCTGACGGGGCGCGCTGCAGAGGCAGCTGACGGGGCGCACGCAGAGGCAGCTGACAGGGCGCTGCAGAGGCAGCTGACGGGGCGCGCTGCAGAGGCAGCTGACAGGGCGCTGCAGAGGCAGCTGACGGGGCGCTGCAGAGGCAGCTGACAGGGCGCGCTGCAGAGGCAGCTGACGGGGCGCTGCAGAGGCAGCTGACGGGGCGCGCTGCAGAGACAGCTGACGGGGCGCTGCAGAGACAGCTGACGGGGCGCTGCAGAGACAGCTGACGGGGCGCACGCAGAGGCAGCTGACGGGGCGCTGCAGAGGCAGCTGACGGGGCGCTGCAGAGGCAGCTGACGGGGCGCACGCAGAGGCAGCTGACGGGGCGCGCTGCAGAGGCAGCTGACGGGGCGCACGCAGAGGCAGCTGACGGGGCGCTGCAGAGGCAGCTGACGGGGCGCTGCAGAGACAGCTGACGGGGCACGCGCAGAGGCAGCTGACGGGGCGCACGCAGAGGCAGCTGACGGGGCGCTGCAGAGGCAGCTGACGGGGCGCTGCAGAGGCAGCTGACGGGGCGCACGCAGAGGCAGCTGACGGGGCGCTGCAGAGGCAGCTGACAGGGCGCTGCAGAGACAGCTGACAGGGCGCTGCAGAGGCAGCTGACGGGGCGCGCAGAGGCAGCTGACGGGGCGCACGCAGAGGCAGCTGACGGGGCGCACGCAGAGGCAGCTGACGGGGCGCGCTGCAGAGGCAGCTGACGGGGCGCGCTGCAGAGGCAGCTGACAGGGCGCTGCAGAGGCAGCTGACGGGGCGCGCTGCAGAGGCAGCTGACAGGGCGCTGCAGAGGCAGCTGACGGGGCGCGCTGCAGAGGCAGCTGACGGGGCGCTGCAGAGGCAGCTGACGGGGCGCTGCAGAGACAGCTGACGGGGCGCTGCAGAGGCAGCTGACGGGGCGCGCTGCAGAGGCAGCTGACGGGCCGCGCGCAGAGGCAGCTGACGGGGCGCACGCAGAGGCAGCTGACGGGGCGCGCTGCAGAGGCAGCTGACGGGCCGCGCGCAGAGGCAGCTGACGGGGCGCGCAGCAGAGGCAGCTGACGGGGCGCGCCGCAGAGGCAGCTGACGGGGCGCGCCGCAGAGGCAGCTGACGGGGCGCGCCGCAGAGGCAGCTGACGGGGCGCGCGCAGAGGCAGCTGACGGGGCGCGCTGCAGAGGCAGCTGACGGGGCGCGCTGCAGAGGCAGCTGACGGGGCGCGCTGCAGAGGCAGCTGACGGGGCGCGCTGCAGAGGCAGTTGACGGGGCGCGCTGCAGAGGCAGCTGACGGGGCGCACGCAGAGGCAGCTGACAGGGCGCTGCAGAGGCAGCTGACAGGGCGCTGCAGAGGCAGCTGACGGGGCGCGCTGCAGAGGCAGCTGACGGGGCGCGCTGCAGAGGCAGCTGACGGGGCGCGCTGCAGAGGCAGCTGACGGGGCGCGCTGCAGAGGCAGTTGACGGGGCGCGCTGCAGAGGCAGCTGACGGGGCGCACGCAGAGGCAGCTGACGGGGCGCTGCAGAGGCAGCTGACAGGGCGCTGCAGAGGCAGCTGACGGGGCGCTGCAGAGGCAGCTGACAGGGCGCGCTGCAGAGGCAGCTGACGGGGCGCTGCAGAGGCAGCTGACGGGGCGCGCTGCAGAGGCAGCTGACGGGGCGCTGCAGAGACAGCTGACAGGGCGCTGCAGAGGCAGCTGACGGGGCGCACGCAGAGGCAGCTGACGGGGCGCACGCAGAGGCAGCTGACAGGGCGCTGCAGAGGCAGCTGACGGGGCGCTGCAGAGGCAGCTGACGGGGCGCTGCAGAGGCAGCTGACAGGGCGCTGCAGAGGCAGCTGACGGGGCGCGCTGCAGAGGCAGCTGACGGGGCGCTGCAGAGACAGCTGACAGGGCGCTGCAGAGGCAGCTGACGGGGCGCACGCAGAGGCAGCTGACGGGGCGCACGCAGAGGCAGCTGACGGGGCGCGCTGCAGAGGCAGCTGACGGGGCGCGCTGCAGAGGCAGCTGACGGGGCGCGCTGCAGAGGCAGCTGACGGGGCGCACGCAGAGGCAGCTGACGGGGCGCTGCAGAGGCAGCTGACGGGGCGCTGCAGAGGCAGCTGACGGGGCGCTGCAGAGGCAGCTGACGGGGCGCTGCAGAGGCAGCTGACGGGGCGCACGCAGAGGCAGCTGACGGGGCGCACGCAGAGGCAGCTGACGGGGCGCTGCAGAGGCAGCTGACGGGGCGCGCTGCAGAGGCAGCTGACGGGGCGCGCGCAGAGGCAGCTGACGGGGCGCGCGCAGAGGCAGCTGACAGGTCGCTGCAGAGGCAGCTGACGGGGCGCGCTGCAGAGGCAGCTGACGGGGCGCGCAGCAGAGGCAGCTGACAGGGCGCTGCAGAGGCAGCTGACGGGGCGCGCTGCAGAGGCAGCTGACGGGGCGCGCTGCAGAGGCAGCTGACGGGGCGCGCTGCAGAGGCAGCTGACGGGGCGCGCGCAGAGGCAGCTGACAGGGCGCTGCAGAGGCAGCTGACGGGTCGCGCTGCAGAGGCAGCTGACAGGGCGCTGCAGAGGCAGCTGACAGGGCGCTGCAGAGGCAGCTGACGGGGCGCTGCAGAGGCAGCTGACGGGGCGCGCTGCAGAGGCAGCTGTCGGGGCGCTGCAGAGACAGCTGACAGGGCGCTGCAGAGGCAGCTGACGGGGCGCACGCAGAGGCAGCTGACGGGGCGCACGCAGAGGCAGCTGACAGGGCGCTGCAGAGGCAGCTGACGGGGCGCGCTGCAGAGGCAGCTGACAGGGCGCGCAGCAGAGGCAGCTGACAGGGCGCTGCAGAGGCAGCTGACGGGGCGCGCTGCAGAGGCAGCTGACGGGGCGCACGCAGAGGCAGCTGACAGGGCGCTGCAGAGGCAGCTGACGGGGCGCACGCAGAGGCAGCTGACAGGGCGCTGCAGAGGCAGCTGACGGGGCGCTGCAGAGGCAGCTGACAGGGCGCGCTGCAGAGGCAGCTGACGGGGCGCTGCAGAGACAGCTGACAGGGCGCTGCAGAGGCAGCTGACAGGGCGCTGCAGAGGCAGCTGACAGGGCGCTGCAGAGGCAGCTGACGGGGCGCGCAGCAGAGGCAGCTGACAGGGCGCGCAGCAGAGGCAGCTGACAGGGCGCTGCAGAGGCAGCTGACGGGGCGCGCTGCAGAGGCAGCTGACGGGGCGCTGCAGAGACAGCTGACGGGGCGCACGCAGAGGCAGCTGACGGGGCGCTGCAGAGGCAGCTGACGGGGCGCGCTGCAGAGGCAGCTGACGGGGCGCACGCAGAGGCAGCTGACGGGGCGCACGCAGAGGCAGCTGACAGGGCGCTGCAGAGGCAGCTGACGGGGCGCGCTGCAGAGGCAGCTGACGGGGCGCTGCAGAGGCAGCTGACTGGGCGCGCTGCAGAGGCAGCTGACGGGGCGCTGCAGAGGCGGCTGACGGGGCGCTGCAGAGGCAGCTGACGGGGCGCTGCAGAGGCAGCTGACGGGGCGCTGCAGAGGCGGCTGACGGGGCGCTGCAGAGGCAGCTGACAGGGCGCTGCAGAGGCAGCTGACGGGGCGCTGCAGAGGCGGCTGACAGGGCGCTGCAGAGGCAGCTGACGGGGCGCTGAGAGGTGGCTGACAGGGCGCACGCAGAGGCAGCTGACGGGGCGCTGAGAGGCGGCTGACAGGGCGCTGCAGAGGCAGCTGACAGGGCGCTGCAGAGGCGGCTGACGGGGCGCTGAGAGGCGGCTGACAGGGCGCACGCAGAGGCAGCTGACGGGGCGCTGCAGAGGCAGCTGACAGGGTGCTGCAGAGGCAGCTGACAGGGCGCTGCAGAGGCAGCTGACAGGGCGCGCTGCAGAGGCGGCTGACGGGGCGCGCTGCAGAGGCGGCTGACGGGGCGCTGCAGAGGCGGCTGACAGGGCGCTGCAGAGGCGGCTGACAGGGCGCTGCAGAGGCAGCTGACAGGGCGCGCTGCAGAGGCGGCTGACAGGGCGCGCTGCAGAGGCGGCTGACAGGGCGCACGCAGAGGCAGCTGACAGGGCGCTGCAGAGGCAGCTGACAGGGCGCGCTGCAGAGGCGGCTGACAGGGCGCGCTGCAGAGGCGGCTGACAGGGCGCACGCAGAGGCGGCTGACAGGGCGCGCTGCAGAGGCAGCTGACAGGGCGCACGCAGAGGCGGCTGACAGGGCGCGCTGCAGAGGCGGCTGACAGGGCGCGCTGCAGAGGCGGCTGACAGGGCGCGCTGCAGAGGCGGCTGACAGGGCGCACGCAGAGGCAGCTGACGGGGCGCACGCAGAGGCAGCTGACGGGGCGCGCTGCAGAGGCAGCTGACGGGGCGCGCTGCAGAGGCAGCTGACGGGGCGCTGCAGAGGCAGCTGACGGGGCGCTGCAGAGGCAGCTGACAGGGCGCGCTGCAGAGGCGGCTGACAGGGCGCACGCAGAGGCGGCTGACGGGGCGCTGCAGAGGCAGCTGACGGGGCGCACGCAGAGGCAGCTGACGGGGCGCGCTGCAGAGGCAGCTGACGGGGCGCTGCAGAGGCAGCTGACGGGGCGCTGCAGAGGCAGCTGACAGGGCGCGCTGCAGAGGCAGCTGACGGGGCGCTGCAGAGGCGGCTGACGGGGCGCTGCAGAGGCAGCTGACGGGGCGCTGCAGAGGCAGCTGACAGGGCGCTGCAGAGGCGGCTGACGGGGCGCGCTGCAGAGGCGGCTGACAGGGCGCACGCAGAGGCAGCTGACAGGGCGCGCTGCAGAGGCAGCTGACGGGGCGCTGCAGAGGCAGCTGACAGGGCGCTGCAGAGGCGGCTGACGGGGCGCGCTGCAGAGGCGGCTGACAGGGCGCCCGCAGAGGCAGCTGACAGGGCGCACGCAGAGGCAGCTGACAGGGCGCGCTGCAGAGGCAGCTGACGGGGCGCTGCAGAGGCAGCTGACAGGGCGCTGCAGAGGCAGCTGACAGGGCGCTGCAGAGGCAGCTGACAGGGCGCACGCAGAGGCAGCTGACAGGGCGCTGCAGAGGCGGCTGACGGGGCGCTGCAGAGGCAGCTGACGGCGCGCTGCAGAGGCAGCTGACAGGGCGCTGCAGAGGCGGCTGACAGGGCGCTGCAGAGGCGGCTGACGGGGCGCTGCAGAGGCAGCTGACGGGGCGCTGCAGAGGCGGCTGACAGGGCGCTGCAGAGGCAGCTGACAGGGCGCTGCAGAGGCAGCTGACAGGGCGCTGCAGAGGCAGCTGACAGGGCGCACGCAGAGGCAGCTGACGGGGCGCTGCAGAGGCAGCTGACGGGGCACGCTGCAGAGGCAGCTGACGGGGCGCACGCAGAGGCAGCTGACGGGGCGCACGCAGAGGCAGCTGACAGGGCGCTGCAGAGGCAGCTGACGGGGCGCGCTGCAGAGGCAGCTGACGGGGCGCGCTGCAGAGGCAGCTGACGGGGCGCGCTGCAGAGGCAGCTGACGGGGCGCGCCGCAGAGGCAGCTGACGGGGCGCTGCAGAGGCAGCTGACGGGGCGCTGCAGAGGCAGCTGACGGGGCGCTGCAGAGGCAGCTGACGGGGCGCGCTGCAGAGGCAGCTGACGGGGCGCTGCAGAGGCGGCTGACGGGGCGCTGCAGAGGCAGCTGACGGGGCGCTGCAGAGGCAGCTGACGGGGCGCTGCAGAGGCAGCTGACGGGGCGCTGCAGAGGCAGCTGACGGGGCGCTGCAGAGGCAGCTGACGGGGCGCTGCAGAGGCAGCTGACGGGGCGCTGCAGAGGCAGCTGACGGGGCGCTGCAGAGGCAGCTGACGGGGCGCTGCAGAGGCAGCTGACGGGGCGCTGCAGAGGCAGCTGACGGGGCGCTGCAGAGGCAGCTGACAGGGCGCTGCAGAGGCGGCTGACGGGGTGCTGCAGAGGCAGCTGACTGGGCGCGCTGCAGAGGCAGCTGACGGGGCGCTGCAGAGGCGGCTGACGGGGCGCTGCAGAGGCAGCTGACGGGGCGCTGCAGAGGCAGCTGACGGGGCGCTGCAGAGGCGGCTGACGGGGCGCTGCAGAGGCAGCTGACAGGGCGCTGCAGAGGCAGCTGACGGGGCGCTGCAGAGGCGGCTGACAGGGCGCTGCAGAGGCAGCTGACGGGGCGCTGAGAGGTGGCTGACAGGGCGCACGCAGAGGCAGCTGACGGGGCGCTGAGAGGCGGCTGACAGGGCGCTGCAGAGGCAGCTGACAGGGCGCTGCAGAGGCGGCTGACGGGGCGCTGAGAGGCGGCTGACAGGGCGCACGCAGAGGCAGCTGACGGGGCGCTGCAGAGGCAGCTGACAGGGCGCTGCAGAGGCAGCTGACAGGGCACTGCAGAGGCAGCTGACAGGGCGCGCTGCAGAGGCGGCTGACGGGGCGCGCTGCAGAGGCGGCTGACGGGGCGCTGCAGAGGCGGCTGACAGGGCGCTGCAGAGGCGGCTGACAGGGCGCTGCAGAGGCAGCTGACAGGGCGCGCTGCAGAGGCGGCTGACAGGGCGCGCTGCAGAGGCGGCTGACAGGGCGCACGCAGAGGCAGCTGACAGGGCGCTGCAGAGGCAGCTGACAGGGCGCGCTGCAGAGGCGGCTGACAGGGCGCGCTGCAGAGGCGGCTGACAGGGCGCACGCAGAGGCGGCTGACAGGGCGCGCTGCAGAGGCAGCTGACAGGGCGCACGCAGAGGCGGCTGACAGGGCGCGCTGCAGAGGCGGCTGACAGGGCGCGCTGCAGAGGCGGCTGACAGGGCGCGCTGCAGAGGCGGCTGACAGGGCGCACGCAGAGGCAGCTGACGGGGCGCACGCAGAGGCAGCTGACGGGGCGCGCTGCAGAGGCAGCTGACGGGGCGCGCTGCAGAGGCAGCTGACGGGGCGCTGCAGAGGCAGCTGACGGGGCGCGCTGCAGAGGCAGCTGACGGGGCGCTGCAGAGGCAGCTGACAGGGCGCTGCAGAGGCAGCTGACAGGGCGCGCTGCAGAGGCGGCTGACAGGGCGCACGCAGAGGCGGCTGACGGGGCGCTGCAGAGGCAGCTGACGGGGCGCACGCAGAGGCAGCTGACGGGGCGCGCTGCAGAGGCAGCTGACGGGGCGCTGCAGAGGCAGCTGACGGGGCGCTGCAGAGGCAGCTGACAGGGCGCGCTGCAGAGGCAGCTGACGGGGCGCTGCAGAGGCGGCTGACGGGGCGCTGCAGAGGCAGCTGACGGGGCGCTGCAGAGGCAGCTGACAGGGCGCTGCAGGGGCGGCTGACGGGGCGCGCTGCAGAGGCGGCTGACAGGGCGCACGCAGAGGCAGCTGACAGGGCGCGCTGCAGAGGCAGCTGACGGGGCGCTGCAGAGGCAGCTGACAGGGCGCTGCAGAGGCGGCTGACGGGGCGCGCTGCAGAGGCGGCTGACAGGGCGCACGCAGAGGCAGCTGACAGGGCGCACGCAGAGGCGGCTGACAGGGCGCGCTGCAGAGGCAGCTGACAGGGCGCTGCAGAGGCAGCTGACAGGGCGCTGCAGAGGCGGCTGACGGGGCGCACGCAGAGGCGGCTGACGGCGCGCTGCAGAGGCAGCTGACGGGGCGCTGAGAGGTGGCTGACAGGGCGCACGCAGAGGCAGCTGACGGGGCGCTGCAGAGGCAGCTGACAGGGCGCTGCAGAGGCGGCTGACGGGGCGCTGCAGAGGCAGCTGACAGGGCGCTGCAGAGGCAGCTGACAGGGCGCTGCAGAGGCAGCTGACAGGGCGCACGCAGAGGCAGCTGACAGGGCGCTGCAGAGGCGGCTGACGGGGCGCTGCAGAGGCAGCTGACGGCGCGCTGCAGAGGCAGCTGACAGGGCGCTGCAGAGGCGGCTGACAGGGCGCTGCAGAGGCGGCTGACGGGGCGCTGCAGAGGCAGCTGACGGGGCGCTGCAGAGGCGGCTGACAGGGCGCTGCAGAGGCAGCTGACAGGGCGCTGCAGAGGCAGCTGACAGGGCGCTGCAGAGGCAGCTGACAGGGCGCACGCAGAGGCAGCTGACGGGGCGCTGCAGAGGCAGCTGACGGGGCACGCTGCAGAGGCAGCTGACGGGGCGCACGCAGAGGCAGCTGACGGGGCGCACGCAGAGGCAGCTGACAGGGCGCTGCAGAGGCAGCTGACGGGGCGCGCTGCAGAGGCAGCTGACGGGGCGCGCTGCAGAGGCAGCTGACGGGGCGCGCTGCAGAGGCAGCTGACGGGGCGCGCCGCAGAGGCAGCTGACGGGGCGCTGCAGAGGCAGCTGACGGGGCGCTGCAGAGGCAGCTGACGGGGCGCTGCAGAGGCAGCTGACGGGGCGCGCTGCAGAGGCAGCTGACGGGGCGCTGCAGAGGCGGCTGACGGGGCGCTGCAGAGGCAGCTGACGGGGCGCTGCAGAGGCAGCTGACGGGGCGCTGCAGAGGCAGCTGACGGGGCGCTGCAGAGGCAGCTGACGGGGCGCTGCAGAGGCAGCTGACGGGGCGCTGCAGAGGCAGCTGACGGGGCGCTGCAGAGGCAGCTGACGGGGCGCTGCAGAGGCAGCTGACGGGGCGCTGCAGAGGCGGCTGACGGGGCGCTGCAGAGGCAGCTGACAGGGCGCTGCAGAGGCAGCTGACGGGGCGCTGCAGAGGCGGCTGACAGGGCGCTGCAGAGGCAGCTGACGGGGCGCTGAGAGGTGGCTGACAGGGCGCACGCAGAGGCAGCTGACGGGGCGCTGAGAGGCGGCTGACAGGGCGCTGCAGAGGCAGCTGACAGGGCGCTGCAGAGGCGGCTGACGGGGCGCTGAGAGGCGGCTGACAGGGCGCACGCAGAGGCAGCTGACGGGGCGCTGCAGAGGCAGCTGACAGGGCGCTGCAGAGGCAGCTGACAGGGCACTGCAGAGGCAGCTGACAGGGCGCGCTGCAGAGGCGGCTGACGGGGCGCGCTGCAGAGGCGGCTGACGGGGCGCTGCAGAGGCGGCTGACAGGGCGCTGCAGAGGCGGCTGACAGGGCGCTGCAGAGGCAGCTGACAGGGCGCGCTGCAGAGGCGGCTGACAGGGCGCGCTGCAGAGGCGGCTGACAGGGCGCACGCAGAGGCAGCTGACAGGGCGCTGCAGAGGCAGCTGACAGGGCGCGCTGCAGAGGCGGCTGACAGGGCGCGCTGCAGAGGCGGCTGACAGGGCGCACGCAGAGGCGGCTGACAGGGCGCGCTGCAGAGGCAGCTGACAGGGCGCACGCAGAGGCGGCTGACAGGGCGCGCTGCAGAGGCGGCTGACAGGGCGCGCTGCAGAGGCGGCTGACAGGGCGCGCTGCAGAGGCGGCTGACAGGGCGCACGCAGAGGCAGCTGACGGGGCGCACGCAGAGGCAGCTGACGGGGCGCGCTGCAGAGGCAGCTGACGGGGCGCGCTGCAGAGGCAGCTGACGGGGCGCTGCAGAGGCAGCTGACGGGGCGCGCTGCAGAGGCAGCTGACGGGGCGCTGCAGAGGCAGCTGACAGGGCGCTGCAGAGGCAGCTGACAGGGCGCGCTGCAGAGGCGGCTGACAGGGCGCACGCAGAGGCGGCTGACGGGGCGCTGCAGAGGCAGCTGACGGGGCGCACGCAGAGGCAGCTGACGGGGCGCGCTGCAGAGGCAGCTGACGGGGCGCTGCAGAGGCAGCTGACGGGGCGCTGCAGAGGCAGCTGACAGGGCGCGCTGCAGAGGCAGCTGACGGGGCGCTGCAGAGGCGGCTGACGGGGCGCTGCAGAGGCAGCTGACGGGGCGCTGCAGAGGCAGCTGACAGGGCGCTGCAGGGGCGGCTGACGGGGCGCGCTGCAGAGGCGGCTGACAGGGCGCACGCAGAGGCAGCTGACAGGGCGCGCTGCAGAGGCAGCTGACGGGGCGCTGCAGAGGCAGCTGACAGGGCGCTGCAGAGGCGGCTGACGGGGCGCGCTGCAGAGGCGGCTGACAGGGCGCACGCAGAGGCAGCTGACAGGGCGCACGCAGAGGCGGCTGACAGGGCGCGCTGCAGAGGCAGCTGACAGGGCGCTGCAGAGGCAGCTGACAGGGCGCTGCAGAGGCGGCTGACGGGGCGCACGCAGAGGCGGCTGACGGCGCGCTGCAGAGGCAGCTGACGGGGCGCTGAGAGGTGGCTGACAGGGCGCACGCAGAGGCAGCTGACGGGGCGCTGCAGAGGCAGCTGACAGGGCGCTGCAGAGGCGGCTGACGGGGCGCTGCAGAAGCAGCTGACAGGGCGCTGCAGAGGCAGCTGACAGGGCGCTGCAGAGGCAGCTGACAGGGCGCACGCAGAGGCAGCTGACAGGGCGCTGCAGAGGCGGCTGACGGGGCGCTGCAGAGGCAGCTGACGGCGCGCTGCAGAGGCAGCTGACAGGGCGCTGCAGAGGCGGCTGACGGGGCGCGCTGCAGAGGCGGCTGACAGGGCGCACGCAGAGGCAGCTGACAGGGCGCGCTGCAGAGGCAGCTGACGGGGCGCTGCAGAGGCAGCTGACAGGGCGCTGCAGAGGCGGCTGACGGGGCGCGCTGCAGAGGCGGCTGACAGGGCGCACGCAGAGGCAGCTGACAGGGCGCACGCAGAGGCAGCTGACAGGGCGCGCTGCAGAGGCAGCTGACGGGGCGCTGCAGAGGCAGCTGACAGGGCGCTGCAGAGGCAGCTGACAGGGCGCTGCAGAGGCAGCTGACAGGGCGCACGCAGAGGCAGCTGACAGGGCGCTGCAGAGGCGGCTGACGGGGCGCTGCAGAGGCAGCAGACGGCGCGCTGCAGAGGCAGCTGACGGCGCGCTGCAGAGGCAGCTGACAGGGCGCTGCAGAGGCGGCTGACAGGGAGCTGCAGAGGCGGCTGACGGGGCGCTGCAGAGGCAGCTGACGGGGCGCTGCAGAGGCGGCTGACAGGGCGCTGCAGAGGCAGCTGACAGGGCGCTGCAGAGGCAGCTGACAGGGCGCTGCAGAGGCAGCTGACAGGGCGCACGCAGAGGCAGCTGACGGGGCGCTGCAGAGGCAGCTGACGGGGCGCGCTGCAGAGGCAGCTGACGGGGCGCACGCAGAGGCAGCTGACGGGGCGCACGCAGAGGCAGCTGACAGGGCGCTGCAGAGGCAGCTGACGGGGCGCGCTGCAGAGGCAGCTGACGGGGCGCGCTGCAGAGGCAGCTGACGGGGCGCGCTGCAGAGGCAGCTGACGGGGCGCGCCGCAGAGGCAGCTGACAGGGCGCTGCAGAGGCAGCTGACGGGGCGCTGCAGAGGCAGCTGACGGGGCGCTGCAGAGGCAGCTGACGGGGCGCGCTGCAGAGGCAGCTGACGGGGCGCTGCAGAGGCGGCTGACGGGGCGCTGCAGAGGCAGCTGACGGGGCGCTGCAGAGGCAGCTGACGGGGCGCTGCAGAGGCAGCTGACGGGGCGCTGCAGAGGCAGCTGACGGGGCGCTGCAGAGGCAGCTGACGGGGCGCTGCAGAGGCAGCTGACGGGGCGCTGCAGAGGCAGCTGACGGGGCGCTGCAGAGGCAGCTGACGGGGCGCTGCAGAGGCAGCTGACAGGGCGCTGCAGAGGCAGCTGACGGGGCGCTGCAGAGGCAGCTGACAGGGCGCTGCAGAGGCGGCTGACGGGGTGCTGCAGAGGCAGCTGACTGGGCGCGCTGCAGAGGCAGCTGACGGGGCGCTGCAGAGGCGGCTGACGGGGCGCTGCAGAGGCGGCTGACGGGGTGCTGCAGAGGCAGCTGACTGGGCGCGCTGCAGAGGCAGCTGACGGGGCGCTGCAGAGGCGGCTGACGGGGCGCTGCAGAGGCAGCTGACGGGGCGCTGCAGAGGCAGCTGACGGGGCGCTGCAGAGGCGGCTGACGGGGCGCTGCAGAGGCAGCTGACAGGGCGCTGCAGAGGCAGCTGACGGGGCGCTGCAGAGGCGGCTGACAGGGCGCTGCAGAGGCAGCTGACGGGGCGCTGAGAGGTGGCTGACAGGGCGCACGCAGAGGCAGCTGACGGGGCGCTGAGAGGCGGCTGACAGGGCGCTGCAGAGGCAGCTGACAGGGCGCTGCAGAGGCGGCTGACGGGGCGCTGAGAGGCGGCTGACAGGGCGCACGCAGAGGCAGCTGACGGGGCGCTGCAGAGGCAGCTGACAGGGCGCTGCAGAGGCAGCTGACAGGGCGCTGCAGAGGCAGCTGACAGGGCGCGCTGCAGAGGCGGCTGACGGGGCGCGCTGCAGAGGCGGCTGACGGGGCGCTGCAGAGGCGGCTGACGGGGCGCTGCAGAGGCGGCTGACAGGGCGCTGCAGAGGCAGCTGACAGGGCGCGCTGCAGAGGCGGCTGACAGGGCGCGCTGCAGAGGCGGCTGACAGGGCGCACGCAGAGGCAGCTGACAGGGCGCTGCAGAGGCAGCTGACAGGGCGCGCTGCAGAGGCGGCTGACAGGGCGCGCTGCAGAGGCGGCTGACAGGGCGCACGCAGAGGCGGCTGACAGGGCGCGCTGCAGAGGCAGCTGACAGGGCGCACGCAGAGGCGGCTGACAGGGCGCGCTGCAGAGGCGGCTGACAGGGCGCGCTGCAGAGGCGGCTGACAGGGCGCGCTGCAGAGGCGGCTGACAGGGCGCACGCAGAGGCAGCTGACGGGGCGCACGCAGAGGCAGCTGACGGGGCGCGCTGCAGAGGCAGCTGACGGGGCGCGCTGCAGAGGCAGCTGACGGGGCGCTGCAGAGGCAGCTGACGGGGCGCTGCAGAGGCAGCTGACAGGGCGCGCTGCAGAGGCGGCTGACAGGGCGCACGCAGAGGCGGCTGACGGGGCGCTGCAGAGGCAGCTGACGGGGCGCACGCAGAGGCAGCTGACGGGGCGCGCTGCAGAGGCAGCTGACGGGGCGCTGCAGAGGCAGCTGACGGGGCGCTGCAGAGGCAGCTGACAGGGCGCGCTGCAGAGGCAGCTGACGGGGCGCTGCAGAGGCAGCTGACGGGGCGCTGCAGAGGCAGCTGACGGGGCGCTGCAGAGGCAGCTGACAGGGCGCTGCAGAGGCGGCTGACGGGGCGCGCTGCAGAGGCGGCTGACAGGGCGCACGCAGAGGCAGCTGACAGGGCGCGCTGCAGAGGCAGCTGACGGGGCGCTGCAGAGGCAGCTGACAGGGCGCTGCAGAGGCGGCTGACGGGGCGCGCTGCAGAGGCGGCTGACAGGGCGCACGCAGAGGCAGCTGACAGGGCGCACGCAGAGGCAGCTGACAGGGCGCGCTGCAGAGGCAGCTGACAGGGCGCTGCAGAGGCAGCTGACAGGGCGCTGCAGAGGCGGCTGACGGGGCGCACGCAGAGGCGGCTGACGGCGCGCTGCAGAGGCAGCTGACGGGGCGCTGAGAGGTGGCTGACAGGGCGCACGCAGAGGCAGCTGACGGGGCGCTGCAGAGGCAGCTGACAGGGCGCTGCAGAGGCGGCTGACGGGGCGCTGCAGAGGCAGCTGACAGGGCGCTGCAGAGGCAGCTGACAGGGCGCTGCAGAGGCAGCTGACAGGGCGCACGCAGAGGCAGCTGACAGGGCGCTGCAGAGGCGGCTGACGGGGCGCTGCAGAGGCAGCTGACGGCGCGCTGCAGAGGCAGCTGACAGGGCGCTGCAGAGGCGGCTGACAGGGCGCTGCAGAGGCGGCTGACGGGGCGCTGCAGAGGCAGCTGACGGGGCGCTGCAGAGGCGGCTGACAGGGCGCTGCAGAGGCAGCTGACAGGGCGCGCTGCAGAGGCAGCTGACAGGGCGCTGCAGAGGCGGCTGACGGGGCGCTGCAGAGGCGGCTGACGGGGCGCTGCAGAGGCAGCTGACGGGGCGCGCTGCAGAGGCGGCTGACGGGGCGCTGCAGAGGCGGCTGACGGGGCGCGCTGCAGAGGCAGCTGACAGGGCGCTGCAGAGGCGGCTGACGGGGCGCTGCAGAGGCAGCTGACGGGGCGCTGCAGAGGCAGCTGACGGGGCGCACGCAGAGGCAGCTGACGGGGCGCACGCAGAGGCAGCTGACGGGGCGCTGCAGAGGCAGCTGACAGGGCGCGCTGCAGAGGCGGCTGACGGGGCGCTGAGAGGCAGCTGACGGGGCGCTGCAGAGGCAGCTGACGGGGCGCTGCAGAGGCAGCTGACGGGGCGCTGCAGAGGCAGCTGACAGGGCGCGCCGCAGAGGCAGCTGACAGGGCGCGCTGCAGAGGCGGCTGACGGGGCGCGCTGCAGAGGCGGCTGACAGGGCGCTGCAGAGGCGGCTGACGGCGCGCTGCAGAGGCGGCTGACGGGGCGCTGCAGAGGCAGCTGACGGGGCGCTGCAGAGGCAGCTGACGGGGCGCACGCAGAGGCAGCTGACGGGGCGCACGCAGAGGCAGCTGACGGGGCGCTGCAGAGGCAGCTGACAGGGCGCGCTGCAGAGGCGGCTGACGGGGCGCTGAGAGGCAGCTGACGGGGCGCTGCAGAGGCAGCTGACGGGGCGCTGCAGAGGCAGCTGACGGGGCGCTGCAGAGGCAGCTGACAGGGCGCGCCGCAGAGGCAGCTGACAGGGCGCGCTGCAGAGGCGGCTGACAGGGCGCGCTGCAGAGGCGGCTGACAGGGCGCGCTGCAGAGGCGGCTGACGGGGCGCTGCAGAGGCGGCTGACGGGGCGCTGCAGAGGCAGCTGACGGGGCGCGCTGCAGAGGCGGCTGACAGGGCGCGCTGCAGAGGCGGCTGACGGGGCGCTGCAGAGGCGGCTGACGGGGCGCTGCAGAGGCAGCTGACGGGGCGCGCTGCAGAGGTGGCTGACGGGGCGCGCTGCAGAGGTGGCTGACAGGGCGCTGCAGAGGCAGCTGACAGGGCGCGCCGCAGAGGCAGCTGACGGGGCGCTGCAGAGGCAGCTGACAGGGCGCTGCAGAGGCAGCTGACAGGGCGCGCCGCAGAGGCAGCTGACAGGGCGCGCCGCAGAGGTCTGAGACATGGGCCAGCCAGCCAATAACAACACTGGAGGGGTGATAATAAAGTGAAAGCGCTCAGTAGTGTAACACCAAGAGCAGCTCAGTACTCCGATTGTTCAATGATGTATAAATGACCCCTTCCTCATCCCACACCTGTAGGTGCTATCAGTGTCTACGAATGTCTTCCGCAGGCTGTCTCCTCTCTGCCGCGGGCTGTCTCCTCTCTACCGCGGGCTGTCTCCTCTCTACCGCGGGCTGTCTCCTCTCTGCCGCGGGCTGTCTCCTCTCTGCCGCGGGCTGTCTCCTCTCTGCCGCGGGCTGTCTCCTCTCTGCCGCGGGCTGTCTCCTCTCTGCCGCGGGCTGTCTCCTCTCTGCCGCGGGCTGTCTCCTCTCTGCCGCGGGCTGTCTCCTCTCTGCCGCGGGCTGTCTCCTCTCTGCCGCGGGCTGTCTCCTCTCTGCCGCGGGCTGTCTCCTCTCTGCCGCGGGCTGTCTCCTCTCTGCCGCGGGCTGTCTCCTCTCTGCCGCGAGCTGTCTCCTCTCTGCCCCAGACTGTCTCCTCTCTGCCCCAGACTGTCTCCTCTCTGCCGCGGGCTGTCTCCTCTCTGCCGCGAGCTGTCTCCTCTCTGCCGCTGGCTGCCTCCTCTCTGCCGCTGGCTGTCTCTCCTCTGCCGCGGGCTGTCTACTCTCTGCCGCGGGCTGTCTCCTCTCTTGCCGCAGGCTGTCTCCTCTCTTGCCGCAGGCTGTCTCCTCTCTTGCCGCAGGCTGTCTCCTCTCTTGCCGCAGGCTGTCTCCTCTCTTGCCGCAGGCTGTCTCCTCTCTTGCCGCAGGCTGTCTCCTCTCTTGCCGCAGGCTGTCTCCTCTCTGCCGCTGGCTGTCTCCTCTCTGCTGCAGGCTGTCTCGTCAGCACTCTCACACCTTTCTCACTTGGCTCCTGACCTGTGGGACTCTCCTCCCTCCCCCCCCCCCAGTCCACATCCCTCCCCACCTTCCAGTCCTAGCACAGCCGGTACTTACATACCCCTCAAACATCTCCTGTACTGCACTTTCTCCCGCTGTATTCTGTAAGTCTCCCATTATTCCATTTAGATTGTAAGCTCTGCCGGGCAGGCACTCCCTTATTCCCATTGTTAACTGCCTGTTTAACGTCCATGTGATACTTTGTTTATTATGGTCCTGCCTGAGTTTTCATTCTGTGAGGAGCCGTGTACACGATAAATACACAGACATACTGGTCCCATTAATACCATGCTCCAGTTACAGCAATAATAACAAACAATAAAGCCATGACAGGAATAACAGCGTGTGCATCCTGGATCTCTATCAGGAACGGCTAAGAATAGTCCCCAGTACGAGGCTAACGCTTTATTATACATGGGATCGTTCCCAGACAATTACAGGCTAAACAAACACACACAACGTGATTGTTCTTTGTAACGTTCGGCCTCGTGGTTTGTGCCATTCAGTAAAAGTGTCTCTGTGCGCACTCATATCATGGAATATATCCCTGCACAGTATGGAATATATCCCTGCACAGTATGGAATATATCCCTGCACAGTATGGAATATATCCCTGCATAGTATGGAATATATCCCTGCACAGTATGGAATATATCCCTGCACAGTATGGAATATATCCCTGCACAGTATGGAATATATCCCTGCACAGTATGGAATATATCCCTGCACAGTATGGAATATATCCCTGCACAGTATGGAATATATCCCTGCACAGTATGGAATATATCCCTGCACAGTATGGAATATATCCCTGCACAGTATGGAATATATCCCTGCACAGTATGGAATATATCCCTGCACAGTATGGAATATATCCCTGCACAGTATGGAATATATCCCTGCACAGTATGGAATATATCCCTGCACAGTATGGAATATATCCCTGCACAGTATGGAATATATCCCTGCACAGTATGGAATATATCCCTGCACAGTATGGAATATATCCCTGCACAGTATGGAATATATCCCTGCACAGTATGGAATATATCCCTGCACAGTATGGAATATATCCCTGCACAGTATGGAATATATCCCTGCACAGTATGGAATATATCCCTGCACAGTATGGAATATATCCCTGCACAGTATGGAATATATCCCTGCACAGTATGGAATATATCCCTGCACAGTATGGAATATATCCCTGCACAGTATGGAATATATCCCTGCATAGCATGGAATATATCCCTGCACAGTATGGAATATATCCCTGCACAGTATGGAATATATCCCTGCACAGTATGGAATATATCCCTGCATAGTATGGAATATATCCCTGCATAGTATGGAATATATCCCTGCATAGCATGGAATATATCCCTGCACAGTATGGAATATATCCCTGCATAGTATGGAATATATCCCTGCACAGTATGGAATTTATCCCTGCATAGTATGGAATATATCCCTGCACAGTATGGAATATATCCCTGCATAGTATGGAATATATCCCTGCACAGTATGGAATATATCCCTGCATAGTATGGAATATATCCCTGCACAGTATGGAATATATCCCTGCATCGCATGGAATATATCCCTGCACAGTATGGAATATATCCCTGCATAGTATGGAATATATCCCTGCACAGTATGGAATTTATCCCTGCATAGTATGGAATATATCCCTGCACAGTATGGAATATATCCCTGCACAGTATGGAATATATCCCTGCACAGTATGGAATATATCCCCGCACAGTATGGAATATATCCCCGCACAGTATGGAATATATCCCCGCACAGTATGGAATATATCCCTGCACAGTATGGAATATATCCCCGCACAGTATGGAATATATCCCCGCATAGTATGGAATATATCCCCGCATAGTATGGAATATATCCCTGCACAGGATGGAATATATCCCCGCATAGTATGGAATATATCCCTGCACAGTATGGAATATATCCCTGCACAGTATGGAATATATCCCTGCATAGTATGGAATATATCCCTGCACAGTATGGAATATATCCCTGCATAGTATGGAATATATCCCTGCATAGTATGGAATATATCCCTGCACAGTATGGAATATATCCCTGCACAGTATGGAATATATCCCTGCACAGTATGGAATATATCCCTGCATAGTATGGAATATATCCCTGCACAGTATGGAATATATCCCTGCATAGTATGGAATATATCCCTGCATAGTATGGAATATATCCCTGCACAGTATGGAATATATCCCTGCATAGTATGGAATATATCCCCGCATAGTATGGAATATATCCCTGCTTAGTATGGAATATATCCCTGCACAGTATGGAATATATCCCTGCACAGTATGGAATATATCCCTGCACAGTATGGAATATATCCCTGCATAGTATGGAATATATCCCTGCATAGTATGGAATATATCCCTGCACAGTATGGAATATATCCCTGCACAGTATGGAATATATCCCTGCACAGTATGGAATATATCCCTGCACAGTATGGAATATATCCCTGCACAGTATGGAATATATCCCTGCACAGTATGGAATATATCCCCGCATAGTATGGAATATATCCCCGCATAGTATGGAATATATCCCTCTGCACATACTAGAGATACTAGATATGGTTAGCTGGGTGGGCAGCTACATACCCCAGTTACCTGTGCTAGATTCAGACCAGAACTAACCGCAGTCTGGGTGTTTGTAATGACCCAGCTGCGAGTGCTCAGGTGTGACTGTTTCACATTTCTGTGTCTGTGGATTTAGGATATCGCTCGGCTGGGGGGGTGTTAGGACAGATTAGAAAAGCAGCGGGTCACCCAGCGACTCCGGGTCTTCTCTGGTGCTGATGGAAAGTTACAGACGGAAAGGGAGGAAAATTGAGAGTTGATGAGAAAATATATCATTTTATTAGACATAAAAGAAACAATCTGAAGCTAAATCCAATGATCCCACTATGAACGAATCAGACAGAATTAGTATTCTAATATACATTCTAATATACATTCTAATATACATTCTAATATACATTCTAATATACATTCTAATATACAATATACCCATGTGGGAAAATTAGAGAAAAGAGAATTTAAATATTTGGACAATTTCTTTTACTCAGTGTGTGTAATAGGAATGATTTTTTTAGAAGTGTGACATAATATTCCTCTGTTTTCATATGTTGTAAAATTTTTAAGACTATAATTACAATACCTTAAATGAGAAGAATAAGCACAGATACAATCAAAAAAGTTCATCAGCAGGTAAAAGCAGGAAAGCACTTTCCCCATCAACCCCCCGTCTGCTGCACGTGATTTACATCTGAAAGGCCTAATTACAAAGAGATGGATTCATTTGCCTGTATTATATTAGATCATATATGCATGTTTTCTGTAAAGGGTACAAATGATGCAGAATTATTAGTCCTGAGGAAACCCTATGTAACCCTTATTCCCCCCCCCCCTCACCCCCCAATCTCACATAGGGTCTCCTTGAGGATCTACTGCTCAGGCTACGTGTCTTAGGGTGGTGCATACCTGCTGGTAACAGGGGGCCCTGAGTCTCCCACGATGACATGGGGGATAACAGGACAGGCTTCTGGAGTTGTGCCTGAATCTCACTTACTGGTGCAGCGCCTCCATCTCGTGCAGCCCCCAGCTGTATGGGGTGAAGTATCTGCAAGAGAATGTTCCTTCCCCTCCTCCCGATATACTTCACTCTCAGGCAGGAGTATACGGAAGCATATAACTGAAGATGTCAGAAAATGGAACTGTGATACGGGGAGGACCATTATTGACGAAAATAAAAGTTTCAAGATGAAGCAGCGACTTGTGTTTGGGGAGAAGCAAATAATTGCACTCAAACAAGATGATGGGTCGACAATAAAAGACTGTGCACTTATTATAAAGAGGGTTAAGGACTGCTGCATGGACACGAGAACACGGATAACACGGATAACACGGATAACACGGGCATAATCCAGCAGAAGAAGAACAATAAGAAACCACCAATCATCTCCCATGTGTCCTTCCAGAAGAAGTACTGTAGCAACGGCAAAAGAATAAAGGAAGAATGGGAAGGCTCCCGGGAAGATGGAATTACAACTGAAATCTTGGAAGAAGCTGGGAAAAAGTAGAGAAAATCCTTGCAAAATTCTGCACATGTTGCTTAAAGAATAGGAACATTCTAGAACAATGGAGCAATGTCATACTCCCTCATTCAAAGGAGAGACAAAGAGAAGCTCGATAACTACAGACCAATCAGTCTCCTGCCAATCACAAGATACTCACTAATCGCCGGCAACAGACCCTGGCTTTGGCCAGCCCAGAGAGCAGGCAGGATCTCGCAGTGGGTATAACACTATTGTAGCCAGGGTCCCCCTGTCTCCCGGTTTCTTTCCCCCTGACGTGTGCTGCTGCGGGGGCGAGCGCGTCGCGGGGGGGGCTCCCGGCGACATCAGTGGCAGGGCGCCGCCATCGTTACTGTGTCCACGCAGGCGCGGAGGCTCGCACATGCGCAGAAGTGACACGGCGGCCATATTGCGTTTGGCGTTAGGCTCGCGCGTGCGCAGATGCAATGGCCATCTTGCGTTTGGCTCACGCGTGCGCAGATGCAATGCGGTGGCCATTACAGGGAGTGAGAAAAGGCGCTCCATAGTCAGGGACGTCCCCCAGTTCGCACATGCGCAGTTAGCAGGGCGGCGGCCATTACACAGCGTGCACGCGGCCCCAATGTTAAAGAGGGCCATAAAGGACTACAACTCCCAGCAGCCTCTGGGGACTGCACTATGATCCCTGTCACATGCATCCAGACAGCCAGTAGAGTTTGCAGCGTCTCCTGCTGGAGAAAGATACAATGTTGCTCACAGACCATGCGAGTCAGTAGGAGCTGGGACACAGAGAGGGGAGGGTGTGTTTGTGCAGGAAGGAAAGTAGCCTTCTGCACTAGGCCAGCAGTTTCCCCCAGGCCCCAGCTAGGCCCTACTCACCTCAGCTTGTGGTTTGCTGCAGGGATTCCCCTTAGGATAGGGACAGGGTCCTGTAGGACCAGCATAGTGAGGGTTACAGCCAGGAAGCGTTACATCCTGGCCCTTGATGGGAAGAGTGAATCACTCTCTGCGGCTGCAGAGATAAGAGACTGATTGAGATAAGAGACTGTCTGCAGAGATAAGAGACTGCAGAGATAAGAGACTGCAGAGATAAGAGACTGCAGAGATAAGAGACTGATTGAGATAAGAGACTGTCTGCAGAGATAAGAGACTGCAGAGATAAGAGACTGCAGAGATAAGAGACTGTCTAAAGGTGGATCACTCCATGCGGGAGCCACCCACCGTTGAGGAAAAGGCGGAGGCGTCTTGGATCATCTCCTGAAGCAAGGGATTCCAAGCAAGCATCTGAGTGTCCGGGTGTGGACATATCCGGCAGGTATCTGCAGCATACACCAGGTGCACCAATCTCATCTAGTGGGCAGCGCTGTTTCACTCTTGGGTGGGAGGGGACTCTGGGGACACTTTGGACTTTGGTTTATGGCATGGGGTTATCACCCATGAGGAGCAGAGTTACAGGGTGACACTGAAGTACTGTTGATGACGTGATGTTATGGTTATGTTTCATATACAGTAAACTGTTCTTATAAATACTTTGGTGTATGTGCTTACTGTGTATGTGTAAGGTGTATGTGTATGTGTAAGGAATATTCTACACTCCTAGAATCCTACACAGGTGGAGGCGCTGTAAGTAAGATCGTTCCAGAGGATACACCCCAGGCTCTCACTGGCGGAGGCTCAGGCCTCCTGTGAGCCTGACAGGTATATTGCACCACACATGGTAACATATAGGTTCCTCCTCACATGCACTCTATCTGCGATTGGGGGTGGGGGGATACCCGTTACACAATGAACAAGAAAGGATTTCCTGATGTAATGAATATTATCTACCAGTCATAGTTTATGCAAAAACATAACGTTCTGTGTACACCTCAGCCATTTGCATTAAGAAGACAACATTTTGAAAGTGTATATTGATAGTTTAAGACACACAGAAGTGATTTGAACGTTGCACTATTGAGTAATTTGACGCTCATTATCAACCCAACACTTTTAAGTAACGGGTTTATACCATGTGCGTCAGGTTTGGCTAGGTGTGAAATCACGGGTATACTATCTTTAACAATTGCTGAGAATATCTGGATGTGAATATCCATACCGTTGTTTGACTTGGCTACTTACGAGGTCATCACTGATGTCTGACGATCTTGGGTTTGCCTTTGTATGTATACTATTGAGGTTATCGATTACGCCAGGGGGCGCAAACTTTTTTCCCTGCGCCCCCCTGCTGGCTGTCCCCTCACTCCCGCGCCCCCCTCCCAACCCCAACTTACCCGCGCTCCGGCGTAATGACGTCACGTTGCCATAGCGACACTGGGAGGAAGCCGCCGGAGCCACGGTAAGTTAGGTTTACAGAGGCCCTGCAGCTCCCCCGGCACTTAATTTAAGTGCCTTCGGGAAGCGCGCGGGGCCTCTGTAAACCCCGCGCCCCCCGTCGGCAGTGTCGCGCCCCCCCTGGGGGTCGCGCCCCACAGTTTGCGCACCGCTGGATTACGCTATTATCTATATAGTTTGACCTATTACATTACTAGCACCGACCCACCCACCCTTTTATTGGGAATGTTTTTACCCAAACACTGTATATATATTTATCCACTACTATAGTTCTTTCGTCGATGTTGACAATTGAAATAAAGTTTTATTATTTTTTGGCCCATATATTGACTTTTATTAGTATCTGTCCCCCCACAGTGTTGGGAGCGGTTACAACACGTAATCTGTACCTACTCTCTATCTATTCATGTTTTATTTTGAACTTTTTTACTTCTAGAAAACCCCAGAGGACCTTTCATAGCATTTCCTTTACAGAGACTCATTGCTTTTACAATCTTGCTACAATAATTCCTTATATTACTCAAAGTTCATGTGTGCATGTTCAGTATTAGTCTCTTACACTTGTAGAGTAATTACCCTTTTCCCCAGGATCCTTAGTGATTCGTCCTTCCGTTTCTCATTGGATTCTTTGCAGTAGGTGGTTAGCTATGGGGATTGATCAACATAATCTTGCATCTCTGTTTCCAATGTCTTCTCATTGTGCATTGCTGGAGCTACACCCCTGGACAGTGCATCTGCTGTAAACATGCATTTTCCTGACATATAATTTGCAACTAAATCATACATCTGCAATTGTATCATCATTCAATGGTATATACCAAATAAAGCTATTAGGGGTTTGTGATTTCATCCTTCCAACTGGAAGGACCCGTCATCCGCCCCTCTCAGCTCGCTCTCTACTCACCTACACTCACGATCGGGTGCCCTGCATCTGCTGCCTCCTGCAGCACATCTCACAGACCAACCATTGCCAGAGTACCTCCAAGGGGCGCGTGTGGATCTCACTCGGCTTCTAATGCCACCTCCGCTGGCCTCGCCTACAGGCTTCGCTCGTGTGGTGACGTCACAGTCGCGCAACGCGCACCCGCGCAAAGTCAATCTTGCCCTATAGGATTCACCTGTGTTTTCCAGCAGCCAACCACAGCCAAGCTTAGTAGGGAGTATGCTCCCTCCTCATTGGACTGTTCTCCCTATATATGCTCAGCCTGCCCTCTGGCACATTGGCTGAGCATAACCTTGTTTATGTGCGCTGTGTTCACTGCAGTCCTGCCTCATGTCTGTGCTTTGTCCTGTGTTGTCTTGCCTGACCTTGTTTACTTTTTGGATTCTGCACCTTTCCGCTCCCGACCTTGGCTAAGTACCTGCAACGATCCGTACCTCTCCAATCCCGACCTTGGCTAAGTACCTGCAACGAACCGTACCTCTCCAATCCCGACCTTGGCTAAGTACCTGCAACGATCCGTACCTCTCCAATCCCGACCTTGGCTAAGTACCTGCAACGAACCGTACCTCTCCAATCCCGACCTTGGCTAAGTACCTGCAACGATCCGTACCTCCCCAATCCCGACCTTGGCTAAGTACCTGCAACGATCCGTACCTCCCCAATCCCGACCTTGGCTAAGTACCTGCAACGATCCGTACCTCCCCAATCCCGACCTTGGCTAAGTACCTGCAACGATCCGTACCTCCCCAATCCCGACCTTGGCTAAGTACCTGCAACGATCCGTACCTCCCCAATCCCGACCTTGGCTAAGTACCTGCAACGAACCGTACCTCTCCAATCCCGACCTTGGCTAAGTACCTGCAACGATCCGTACCTCCCCAATCCCGACCTTGGCTAAGTACCTGCAACGATCCGTACCTCCCCAATCCAGACCTCGGCAAGTATCACTGGCCATCCTGACCTCTCCTACCCCGACCCGGCTACCTCGACCTATCTACACTTCAGAGCGCCCTCGCGGCTGTGGGTTGGCGTTTATCAAATCCCCACCTCTGTCTCGCGGTCGCGCCTTGTTTGTGGTGAGCGCATTGTTACACCAACATCTCATCAACATATATCATGAATATATTGAATAAATAGTTCACTGGCAAATAATATGTGTAACACCTTGTAAGAGACGTGTTCACAGGTACGTAATGGAGACTGTTTTAAGGTGAAATTAAAATAAGGCTTTATTGCGCCTGTCTCTTTAACACAGGTAAACACATGAAAATAAGCCAAACAAAAACCTATCTCCGTTTTGGAGACTATCTACACATGTAGCTCAGCCCTCTCTGACTGGGTGGCTAGCTAAGCTATTTACCAGCCCAAATATATATATATATATATATATATATATATATATATACATATATGCAGCTATACAACAGTCTCATAAGATAGTCTTATCTGTTAGCTGGGCTGCTGTAGGGGAAGCTTCTCTGCTCTCTTGGATCCGCACCCTTGTGTGCTAAGGCAATGTCAGGATCCAGGTTTAGAATCTTGTCCCCTTTGTCTTGTTGTCAGCTTGCAGCTCAAGACATCTGTCCTTCCTTGGTTCAGCCCCCAATTGTGAGCTAAGGAATCCCTCCTCCTGTGTCTCACATGACACTATTTCACAGAGCTCTGAGAGAGCTCTAATCAGCCAGGTGAAGTTGATTGCAGGTGTGCAATTAACCAGCACACTGCTGGATTAGAGGCAAGATTCTTAACAGGGACAAGTCCCTGTCACACACCTTCTTCTCAATATGTGCATACCTGGTGTCCACATCAGCCAGTCATCTGGAGGCCTAAACCATGAAGATACTCCGTGTTTGTGGAGAATGACGGCACCCAGGCCTGATTGTGCCTGATTGTGATGTGCCTGGTGATATTTGAATAGTCGTTTCTACTGCATAAACCTGCACCAATTGTTGTTTCAATATTTCCCATTATTCCCCTTTCTCTGTGCCACATAACCATTCATTTTTAGCTTCCAGAAGTGTCCGCATGCTGCTGTCTTTACTGAGAAGTCAGACATGGGAATTCATTGTGTCTAAGAATCAGTGAACATCCTTCTCTGACTGTGAACATGGCTTCATGTCCATGGTTGACACGTGTCAGGTTTTTTGCCTTTTATGTATGTATGTATGTACTGTATGTATGTATGTATGTACTGTATGTACTGTATGTATGTATGTATGTATGTACTGTATGTATGTATGTATGTATGTATGTATGTACTGTATGTATGTATGTATGTATGTATGTATGTATGTACTGTATGTATGTATGTATGTATGTGTGTGTGTGTGTGTGTGTGTACTGTATGTGTGTGTGTGTGTGTGTGTGTGTGTGTGTGTGTGTGTGTGTGTGTGTGTGTGTGTGTGTGTGTGTGTGTGTGTGTGTGTGTGTGTGTGTGTGTGTATGTACTGTATGTATGTGTATGTGTGTGTGTGTGTGTGTGTGTGTGTGTGTATGTACTGTATGTGTGTGTGTGTGTGTGTGTGTGTGTGTGTGTGTGGGGGGGGGTATCTACGTACATACAGTATCTCCCCGGTCTTCCCAATTCTCCCCCTTGCCTTGTACCGTGGCAGTGGTGCTGCGGGCGGTGCGCTTGCCGTTGGCTCCCTCTGTAGGGCGCCGCCTTGTTAAAGGGGCGGGCGTACGCGCGGAGGTTCGCGCATGTGCAGACAGAGGCGCGGTGGCCATAGCAAGTTGCGCATGCGCAAGAGGTAGCGCGCGAAGTGACAGCTAATAGGGAGAGGCTCCGGGCTAGGGCTACATATCCCAGAAGCCTCGGGGCGATCACATGGGTGCAGGTGGCCAATAGGGTTGGCTGAATCGCTGCGCACGGGATATTGATGTTGCGCAGTCCCACCACGTTAGGCAGTCGGAGCTGGGACACAGACACGGGAGGGTGTGGGTGTGCAGGGGTCTGTGACTCCTGCACTAGGCCAGACATCCCCCTAGGCCCCAGCTAGGCCCCGACTCCCCTGGTAAGAGTGTAGCAGCGACAGGGATAAGCCTTTAGGTAGGAGCACTGCCCCATTAGCTGTTTATGCCAGGGACACAGCTGCGACGTTGCGCAGCACTGGATAGCGGTGGTCTGGCACCAGATCACCAGGACTGAAGTAAGAGACGTCCGCGGTGGATGAATATCGGCGCAAGCAATTCCTTCGAGGGGCAAATCCCACTCATCACATAGTAATCATGATTAGGTGCTCTCTGCTACAAGGACCTCCCCCTACCTTCAATGACATATTGGGATTAGTAAAAGGGCATGAAGCATATACACGGTTACATTCTTCCCCGAAGGCTAGAGAACCCCTCCAGGGTCAACCCAAGGAAGCCTCTTCAAGGGTTAAAGAACACTACCATCCAATGGAGGGCTCGCAAGTAAAAGCCATCAGCCGCCCGATCTAAACCATCGGGGAGGAGATCTCCTACCTCTACCACTCGCACTACCCCCGGGGAAGTTAGCTGTTACCGGTGCGGTCGGAAGGGTCATCTCTCGTGTGACTGCCCCGATAAGGAAGAAAAAGAAGAAAAATCTTCCACTAAAAGATTTAACCCTAACGTAATGGTCTGCAGGGCCATCACTGCCGAACCAACAGAGCCACCGGAGGGAACTGTTTCTCCACCCTCAGACGAACCTCCTGAGCCAAGCCCTGACGATGGAAATTCCACATTGGACGCTTGTAGTAGGGTAGGACCAGCCGCCATTATACTTGTTGTCGTGGACAGTGTTTATTCCTCAGCCTTGCTGGACACTGGGTCCCAAGTCACCATCACATACCGGGGGTTCTATAATCAACACTTTCAGCAGCGTCCTTTGCAGTCGGCGGAACATATGAAGGTGAGGTGGCTGAGTAACGAGGACTATCCCATTGATGGGATCATAAAGGTACGGCTGGAAATCGTTCAGTTGAACACAGGGAAGACGCACCCTATGGATGTGGAAGCCCTAGTGTGCTCTGAACCCCAAGAACAGCCTAATTATCCGATTATTCTGGAGACCAACACGGATATAGTGCGAACCATCATTCGATCGTTCCTACAAGAAATTGGAGAACTGTCTTTGAGTAGCTTCAACCACCATCCCCTCTTGTTAGAAGAGTGCTGTCGAATTTCGGCTCTAGATCAACCCAGGGTCCTTTATAATTGGTGCGCCGGACTGACCGAAATTCTTCCAGGGGGAGTGCAGCGCATGGCAGCCTGGTGTTGCTATCCTGACAGAGCCAAAGATGACCACCTGTTCTCCTTGGAAAGCACATTGGCCGAAGATGCTCAGAGGGGGTACATGTTAATACCTGAAGTGAGAGAATGGGCAACCAATATACCCTTGTGAACTTATGTATATGTCCAAAATATTTCCCCATTCACCATGGCTTTCGATGCCAGACAGAAATTGGGCCGTATATATCCTGTTAGTCCGGTAGAAGCGATGCCTCAGGTGAATACAGCTGCAGTGTCCAGGCAATCAGCTGACCTGGATTTCAACTTCGGAGATTCAACGTTACCGGCCGAATGGAAAGACCGGCTGACGGCCAAGTTGAACGAGCGACGGGCTGTGTTCTCCACGAGAGAGATGGATGTGGGTTGCAGCCGCACCGCCCAGCACACCATCCGGCTGGGTGACCCTACCTCCTTCCGTGAGCGTTCTCGCCGCATCGCACCTCAGGATGTGGATGATGTAAGGGGTGCAATACACGAGATGGAAGAAGCAGGAATCGTGACTGAATCACGGAGCCCATACGCCTCACCCATTGTAGTAGTGAGGAAGAAGAATGGTTCGGTGAGACTATGCGTCGATTATCGAACACTGAATAATCATACAGTACCGGATCAGTACACTCTTCCCCGCCTAGAAGAGATTCTCAATGCCTTAAACGGGAGTCAGTGGTTCAGCGTTCTGGACTTAAGATCTGGGTACTACCAGGTACCAATGAGTAAGAAGGATAAAGAAAAGACTGCCTTCGTCTGTCCCCTTGTTTTCTATCAATTTACACGTATGCCTCAAGGTATCTGTGGAGCACCAGCCACATTCCAATGCCTAATGGAATAGACTATAGGGGTCATGAACCCCCGGGAGGGTTTAGTTTACCTGGACGATATTATCGTTTTTGGTAAGACGGTGGAGGAGCATGAGGCTCGACTACTAAAAGTACTGGACCGCCTTGGGAAAGAAGGGCTGAAATTGTCACTCAACAAGTGCCGGTTCTGCCACACCTCGGTGACCTACGTGGGACACATTGTGTCTGCCAAGGGAATCACCACTGATCTGGCCAAAGTGGAAGCTGTCGTGAACTGGTCTCGCCCAAAGAATATCATGTAGCTACTCTCAATCCTCAGCTTCTGTGGTTACTACTGTCGCTTGGTGGATGGGTACTCCTGTAGGGCCAAGCCCCTCAACAACCTCCTGAAAATATACCCCGAAGATACCGGGTGGAAGGCCATTTCGACACGACAGCCGTTTGATGATAAGTGGACGCGTGAATGTGAACAGGCCTTCCTGGGCCTGAAGACAGGCATTTAGGTAGGGACACTACCCCATTAGCTGTTTATGCCAGGGACACAGCTGCGACGTTGTGCAGCACTAGATAGTGGTGGTCTGGGAGCAGATCACCAGGACTGAAGTAAGAGACTATCTTCATGTGGGACAATCCAGCGGGATACCACCCCACTCAGAGGCGGACTCATCACGGAGGACATCGCTGGATTGGCGGATCCTATTGTTCCTCAGTCTGGAGTACCCGGCAGGTTCCTACATCATTAAGTGCACCAACCGAGTACACACACCATATTGGCAGCGCTGACCACATATAGGGGCGGGGGTTAAACTCTTGTGGACACCAGAGAAGGGTTGGGTGCCCGAGGGCCCCGTCAGGTACGGTGGACACGATGTGGGAGTGATACAGTGGTGGGAAAGGCCCTGTGAGGCTAAAAGAGAAGCTGTGGTGTGTCCTCAAGAGATGAGTCAGAGAAAGGTATGAGTGTGTCCTCCTCATATGAGCACCGGGACAAATGGTGGGCACCGTTATTCGAGGGGTATGATAAAGGGATGGACCGTACTAGGTTCGTGTTGATAAAGAATGATGTGGTAGATCACTGGTGGGATGTAGGCACTTACTCCAAGGAGGTTGCCGAAGAGCTTTTTAAGAGATGGGTAGAAATCAACCGAAAGCATGTGACACCCAAAGGCTCATCTATACTGTATGATGAGACTGCCCCTGAGGAGCCTAAATACTGGGTACTGCCAGGAAAGGCTGGGAACAGAAAACACACCAAGTTAAGTAGCGCTGATAGAGATAGAGCTATTGTAGCCAGGTACAGACAGCCGAAGTGAAAGGCAGATATATCAACCGTGGCGCTCACACATTATATCTATATATAAACAAGTGTATAAATTGTGATACTTAATACAAACATATATGGATGCTGCTTAACCCAGTGTGGGGTCGTTCTCTCGATCCCGTGGACAGTGAAGGGGTGAAGATCATCGGGAAGCGCAAAACCATGTAAGACAGAAGAAAATTCCTGATTGTGCAGTATTGTGATTATTGTGTGAGTAAATATTCAAGGTGCAGTGTGCTAAATACTCACAAGTGTAGGGTGAGTATTGTTCCCATAAAGGTATCTTTATGTGACAGCCCGTCGGACCGTCAGACAGGTAGATGTTAGTGGAATGGTAAGTGCTGGAGACCTTAAACGAATAACATAAGAACGGACATAGTGCGGACTGTATAAAAATCTCTTTAAAAGTAAGTGTATGTGCAATGCACTCACAAGGTATAAAAAGAGTATAAGCGTTTAGATCACACAGGTCGGATCTCAGCAATGTTTCTCCTGAAGAAACCGCAATACTGAGAAACGCGTAGAGTGATGCTGACGAGTGAAGATTCCCACAGGATCGGAGTCCCCCAGAGCAGATGACGTCACTTCCGGTTTCCGGTTTGGGTGAGACGCACCAGTGACACGCACGCCGAGGCGGAGGGGGGACTGAGAGAACAGCTGTTACTTTGCTGAGATCCGATCTGTGTGATCTAAACACTTATACTCTTTTTATACCATGTGAGTGCATTATATATACACTAACTTTTAAAGAGATTTTTATACAGTCCGCACTATGTCCGTTCTTATGTTATTCGTTTAAGGTCTCCAGCACTTACCATTCCACTAACATCTACCTGTCTGACGGTCCGACGGGCTGTCACATAAAGATACCTCTATGGGAACAATACTCACCCTATACTTGTGAGTATTTAGCACACTGCACCTTGAATATTTATTCACACAATAATCACAATACTGCACCATCAGGTATAGACAGTCGCATGGGTTCCCTTATGTACAGAGCCTATCATGCAGGAGATCGAAGATCAGAGAGATACATGGCTCAGGGACGCCGTCATTGACCACTTGCGGTTAAAAAGCAGTAGTACAAAACCCATCTCGAAAAAACTACAGGCAGATAATCTCAGTGAGGGGCGAACTAAACCTTTTGCTGGTGTCAAACGCAGAAAGAGCTATAAGATGGACCCAACAGAAAAATTATGAAAAAAGTAATAAAGCAGATAGAATGCTGGCACGCAAATTAAAGCAAAAACAAGCTAAAGCTAAAATTCATAACATCCACACTAAAAATGGCTCAGTATCCCACAATCCCAAAATGATAAGCGACGCATTTAAGGACTATTACACATCCCTATACAACCTACCAGGCCCAATGGGAAACTCGGCTAAAAGCAAAAGAGCAATAAAGATTCGAAATTACCTAGCAGAATGCCGACTCCCCACCCTAGATCCGAACGATATCATAAACCTCGAAAAATCTATAGAGCCCCTGGAAATTATGGACGCCATAAAATCCCTGAAAATTGGGAAGGCCCCAGGTCCGGGTGGATTTTCTAATCTTTATTACAAGAAATATTCCACAATGCTCCTCCCATTTCTTACCAAAGTATTTAATGAGATGCTACTAGGCCTTCCCCCTCCTAGGGATATGCTCCGCGCTACCATAGTGGTAATCCCAAAAGAGGGGAAAGATCCTCTGCTGTGCTCTAGCTACAGACCTATCTCATTGTTAAATACTGATCTAAAACTTTATGCAAAGATCTTAGCCAACAGATTAAATAATATCCTCCCTAAACTGGTTCATCTGGATCAGGTGGGATTTGTCCTGGGCAGACAAGCCCTTGACAACACTAGGAGGACAGTGAATCTAATACATGTAGCATAAAACACAAAGTGCCCATCTCTATTACTCTCTTTAGACGCAGAAAAAGCATTTGATCGATTAGACTAGCAGTTTATGTCAGCTACGCTTTCGCAGATGGGATTCACAGCCAAAATACTAAATAGCATAAACACTCCACACCAACGGCCATGGTGAGGACGAACAACTCCCTATCTGATCCCTTTTCAATATCAAATGGAACTAGACAGGGTTGTCCGCTCTCACCTCTGTTGTTTGCCTTAGCCATAGAACCATTAGCATGCCGGATAAGGATGAACTCCAATATTGCGGGTATTCCTGTTGGTCAGGAAGAATTCAAAATAGCTCTTTTTGCGGATGATATACTGTTGACGCTCTCAAAACCTCTTACATCCCTCCCTAACCATTTTCATGATCTATCAGAATTCGGCTCCCTTTCAGGATATAAAATTAATCATTCCAAATCCATAGCCCTTCGTTTAAATCTCCCTAAAGAATTAGTAAAATTACTCCAACTAAATTTCGACTTTAAATGGAACTCGAACCATATTAAATATCTAGGGGTCCAATTAACAAAAGATTACTCGACTTTATACAAGGCAAATTTTAAACCCTTTTTTGACCAGATGGCTAAGGATCTAACCACTTGGAATCCATATATAATATCCTGGTTTGGTAGAATAACTACCATTAAAATGAATATTCTACCCAGACTCCTCTATCTCTTCCAAACTCTCCCGGTTAAAATTTGTCAGAAAGACCTAAATAATATACAGAAGAAAATTTTGAAGTTTGTCTTGCAAAATAAGCGACCCAGAGTTCGTAGAGATATTCTCTATAAATCCAAATCAGAAGGAGGCTTAGCTCTCCCGAATTTACAAAACTACTATAGATCCGCACAATTAGGGCAACTTATTAGCTGGCATTCAAACCCAACCGAGAGGAGGTGGGTTTAGATAGAGGACCTAGTTTGTAAAATAAAAAACCTTCTCTGGCTCAACAAAAAGTCTAGACCACCTGAGATCTACAGGAACCCGGTGATATCCTTTGCCTGTAATCTCTGGGACTCCCTCAAAACCAGGTTCCAACTAACGTGTACCCCTTCCCTTATGCAACCACTATTCTCGGACCCCTCCCTTCCTTTTTACACAGGAAACCCGCACTCCCATACCTGGATTCAAAAAGGACTCACAAGAGTCAAGGATATCCTCACCCAAGGGAAAGTCCCCCCATTCACTTCGCTACAAACAAACCATGATATACCCTCCTCCGAATTCTTCAGATTTCTCCAGGTTAGGCACTATATCCAATCAACATATAAGCCAAGTCAACCCCAGGCTTTAACTTTGTATGAGGACTGGTGTCTACACCAACCCCACACAAAGGGCATCATCTCCAGAATATATCACAGTTTATCCTCTATCAAGAACAACCAAACCCCCGATAAATATATGGTTTCCTGGGAAAAGGATCTTAACGTCTGTATCGATCTCGATACCTGGACAGACATCTGGGAAGCTGCTTCCAAAAATTCATCATGCGTTGTAATTAAGGAGAATATTTACAAGTTAATATTCAGATGGTATATGACTCCTGCCAGGCTGCACTCTTTTCTCCCAGGCGTTTCCCCTCTGTGCTGGCGCGGCTGTGGTGAAGTGGGGAATATACTGCACATATTCTGGTCATGCCCCAAAATCCAACAAACATGGACGGAAGTGTTCACCCTAATACACAAGATACTAGATATCTCTGTCCCACACGACCCAGTATATATATTACTAGGAAAACCAATGGCTAATATCGCCCAAAAAAAAGCTAGAGTAATATCCCAAATTTTAAACGCTACACAGTGTACAATTGCCAAAAACTGGAAACAACCTGCCCCCCCATCCTTAAATCAAATAAACAACAAAATGTGGCATATAGTCTATATGGAAAAACTCTCAGCCTATCTGAACGGCTCTACCTCGCAATTCTCCGAGACTTGGGCTCCTTGGTTCCGCCATGCAGGTATATCCCCATATATAGACTAGAATACTTTGAACAGAGTGATACATGTGATATTTAAATTGTTGAATACAGTACGATATTGGTACAAATGCTACCCCTTCCCCCCCTTCCTGATCTCCCTCTTCTCCACTGTTCCACAACCAGTTTATTTGTATTACTGTATCCCCTTTTTTTTGTGTAGTATGTTGTGTTTACCTCATTTTGAAAGTTTGAAAATGCTCAATAAAAATTTAATTAAAAAAAAAGCAGTAGTCATGCGTATCACACAGAAGAAAGAATCTGTTCTCTCATGAAAGTATGGAGTACAGGGATAAACATCTATATGCATAAAATTGTGTATAGGCCGGAGAATGGGCCTCTCCAATACTACTTTGTGAAAGTCATAGACCATAATGGACGGGAAATAAGAAAGCCTGATCCCCGCCATTATTATTAGTTGTGGGTTCTCCATGTTGGGAGTTTCCCCTTTGTTATTTCGCCATCGTAGGTGGGTGGGGTACAGCCTGTAATGTATGAACATTGTATAATTATTATCATTTGTATTTGTACAGGTTGTCCACCTGCAGGATGGCCCAGCAAATTTGGTCCAAGTGGGGACTATTGGATTCCACCTGAGGGAGAGTGTAGCCCTGTGTGGTTTGGGCTATAGGTCTGCCCTCATCCTGGCGTTAATCCTTGCGTAAGGGCAGGTTTGCCAGGAACAATCATGGGTTTTCTCCACTTCAGGCAGTACAGTGAGTTAGTGAAGGCAGGTCATCAGGCTCTGTGTCCACTCAGAAGACACAGGGGCGGTGCCTGTTGGAGCTACTTAGTGTATTGCCACTTCCTATTTAGAGAGTCTGTCCCCAGAAGGAGAGGGACAAGGGTGACACAGATCAAGCTGCCAGGACTGGCAGGCTTGAGGCCTCCCTACGGGGAGTGAGAGTGTGCACCCCATACCTCCTACCCTGCCTAGAGGGTAGGGGAAGAGCTGGACCCACTCTTGGTGCCCTAGGCCGGGAGTGAGGTGAGGGATATCCTGAAGGAAGACAGCCTGCAGTGTAATCTGGCTGCTGAATAGAGAAGAGACCAATAAAGATCTTGCACTTTTACCGATACTCCTGCCTGAGAGTGAAGTGTATCGGGAGGAGGGGAAGGAGAACTCTCTTGTAGGTACTTCACCCCATACAGCTGGGGGCTGCAGGAGATGGATGCGCTGCACCAGTAGAGGAGACGGAGGCACAACCCCAGAAGCCTGTCCTGTTCTCCCCCATGTCATTGTGGGAGACTCAGGGCCTCCTGTTGCCAGCAGGTATGCACCACACAGAGACACGTAGTCTGAGCACAAGATTCCCTAGGAGACCCTATGTGAGATTGGGGGGGGGGGGGAGGGTTACACATAGTTGTATTAAATGGACAGTGATAATAAATTTAATTCACAGACATTAAATTATACTATCATATACAATGTACATATCTTCACAAGATGTGGTGTGGAACCTTCCCAGGAGTCTCTGACCTGATACAAGGCCAATGACATTTACATTATTCTAAACAACAGGGCACCTCTATTGTATTGTATTGTATTGTATTGTATGTCTTTATTTATATAGCGCCATTAGTGTACATAGCGCTTCACAGTAGTAATACATGTGGTAATCAAATAAATAACAGATAATATAAATAACAGATCATGGGAATAAGTGCTTTAGACATAAAAGTAACATTTCGGAAGAGGAGTCCCTGCCCCGAGGAGCTTACAGTCTAATTGGTAGGTAGGGAGAACATACAGAGACAGGAGGAGGGAGTTCTGGTAAGTGCGTCTGCAGGGGGCCAAGCATTATGTATCGTGTTTAGAATATCCACAGTGCTATTCATATGCTTCTTTAAGCAAGTGTGTCTTAAGGTGGGTCTATGAAGCCTCAGGCATCTCTGGGTTAATATTTTATTCTGACAGTTTATTATTTTGCTTGCAATGTACTAATCCTAATTTCTGCCAAGTATTTCTCAAAAGCAATTTCATTTGTATTGAGAGAATATGACTTTATTGTAAGAGATTATGTTCCTGTATTTATGTGCAGATACATTTACTCCAAAACTTAATTATAACCCTCGAATTCGCATGAACCCAGATCTTGGGGGAAAAAACATATGTCAGATAATAAAAAAATATATCACAAAGTACCTCTGGACAAAAGAACACGTTCATTACAATCATTAGGGATTTGTTTGTGGATATGGAGTTTTTGCACAAATAACAAATAACATTGTAAAAACCATAGCACATTTATATTCATGTAAATTAATAGTGTCGCACAAAGTGTGTAAATGTGGTTTATTAATTATAGTGTACAAGCATACCCCGCTTTAAGTACACTCACTTTAAGTACACTCGCGAGTAGGTACATATCGCCCAATAGGCAAACGGCAGTTCACGCATGCGCCTGTCATCACGTCCTGAACAGCAATACCGGCTCCCTACCTGTACCGAAGCTGTGTGCAAGCGGGGAGACTATAGAGCCTGTTACACATGTGTTATTTACATCAGTTATGCACGTATATAACGATTGCAGTACAGTACCTGCATCGATAAGTGGGGAAAGGTAGTGCTTCACTTTAAGTACATTTTCACTTTACATACATGCTCCGGTCCCATTGCGTACGTTAATGCGGGGTATGCCTGTATATGGGACTATATATAGATATGTGAATCTCATCTCTGAAGGCCAGTACACTTTATAAATCATCTATGGATTCAGAGGATTATTTTGTTTTATAATTAACCAAATATTACAGTTCACACTATTCATCCTATTCATGCCCTGCTGCAAATTATTAACAAATTCAGTAGTTCTTCACTCTTCCATGAGGCACAAGACATGGTTGTCCATTGTAACCCCTATTAAATAATGCAAACAAAATCCATTAGCAATTGTGAGATTGTGAGATAAGGAAGATTTCACTGAATATGAGTTTGCAGATAAGAATATTTGAAGCAATCAAAAACTCTTGCCAAAGGGAAGCCGCCAAGGTTAGCGACATACTCTATAGCTCTTATCTGCAATCACTTTACATCTTTCTAGGATTTCCCACTGTTTGAGCAACTCATTTCAACGTTTTACCTTTTTATTTTGTTAAATTCATCACGGATTCACTGTGTAAAAAGTCTTAAAGTTCAAACAGATTGCCTGTCAGCAAAGAGTAATTATTAAAGTGTGATGACAGGATTCTGTGGATTGTGACATATTAGTAATAAGAGAGAAATCAGCTCAGAATAAAATCATGTTCGAAACACAAAACAGCTGAAATCCAGTGTAATCTATTTCCAACAATAAATAGTGCTTAGGACAACATTAGTTGTTAAAAACTGATATCCCACAATCTGCGCATCTCCAGGGACACCCCCTGTAACATTATATCTCACATTATTGCTTCCTTCTGTTCCCTGGGCTTTGCACTGTATGAGAATGTAGTTGGCAGTTATGGATAGATAGCAGAGAGCAGACTTTTCTCAGCTGAGAAGTGGAGCTGAAGCCGATTAATTCTGGCGCTGTGGAATGTGCATTGAGTGCGTGAGTCAGTCCCAGCCATTTTTACAGCTCAAATCTTCTGCCAGGAAAAGAAGAGGACCCCTGGAGATGCATTTTTCCATTTCGGAGTATCTGGGGGGACACTCTTAGCTCCGGCACAAGCCAAGGATTGGAAAATAAAAAAATAAAACCTTAAATCCGTGCAGGCTCCCTGGGGGCCGTTACTACGCTGTGTCAGTTAAAATAATAGTTGTAGCTTTAACTTCACAGTTACTTTAGGGGAAGGAGAACATAATACTTAGAAGTATCACAAGGAGCGTGAGCGGTCTCTCTGCCTACTTAATTTCTATTTCAAGCAGTCATCACCTAAGCAGAGGAGCGACCTGCTCCCGCAGCATGAAACTAGCAGCGATATAACGGAGGGTTAATGGGAAAACACGGTGTTTCCTGCTATAATCAGCTCAGATTACACTTTATTATAAACCAAAGAGCTTGAGTTTTATTGGCGTTAAAAGACTCCCAGGAGAACCGTGAAGTCTGCGTATCGTGTTCTCAATCAGGCTTCAGTTTCCCTGTTTTACTTTCATCATTTCTGTCATTTTCTTCCTTTTTTTCCTTAATATGGCACACAATTGTTTTCTCTCTGAAAGTGATATGAGTAATGTGGCAGATATAAAGTATACACTAATATACTAACCTGCTGCCCGGGGTTAGTATCTGTAAGGAATGAAGAAGTTATCACAGCACTTTGCCTGAGACGCCCCGAATGTCAGCGAGTAACAACGCATCGCGCGCTTCCAGGCGGACAGAGGGGATCAGGTAGCACTGCGTTATAAAGTGCCAATATATTCCGCAGCGCGGTACAAAGGGGGTACAAAGGGGGTACAAAGGGGGTACAAAGGGGGTACAAAGATGTGATAGTGACAGAAACAGTTACATACAGATATGGACACGCATGCACCATACATATATGGACACGCAGTTACATACAGATATGGACACGCAGTTACATACAGATATAGACACGCAGTTACATACATATATGGACACGCAGTTACATACAGATATGGACACGCAGTTACATACAGATATAGACACGCAGTTACATACATATATGGACACGCAGTTCCATACAGATATGGACACGCAGTTACATACAGATATGGACACGCAGTTACATACAGATATGGACACGCAGTTACATACAGATATGGACACGCAGTTACATACAGATATGGACACGCAGTTACATACAGATATGGACACGCAGTTACATACAGATATGGACACGCAGTTACATACAGATATGGACACGCAGTTACATACAGATATGGACACGCAGTTACATACAGATATGGACACGCAGTTACATACAGATATGGACACGCAGTTACATACAGATATGGACACGCAGTTACATACAGATATGGACACGCAGTTACATACAGATATGGACATGCAGTTACATACAGATATGGACACGCAGGCACCATACAGATATGGACACGCAGTTACATACAGATATGGACACGCAGTTACATACAGATATGGACACGCAGTTACATACAGATATGGACATGCAGTTACATACAGATATGGACACGCATGCACCATACATATATGGACACGCAGTTACATACAGATATGGACACGCAGTTACATACAGATATGGACACGCATGCACCATACATATATGGACACGCAGGCACCATACAGATATGGACACGCAGTTACATACAGATATGGACACGCAGGCACCATACAGATATGGACACGCAGTTACATACAGATATGGACACGCATGCACCATACATATATGGACACGCAGTTACATACATATATGGACACGCAGTTACATACAGATATGGACACGCAGTTACATACAGATATGGACACGCAGTTACATACAGATATGGACACGCATGCACCATACATATATGGACACGCAGGCACCATACAGATATGGACACGCAGTTACATACAGATATGGACACGCAGGCACCATACAGATATGGACACGCAGTTACATACAGATATGGACACGCAGTTACATACAGATATGGACACGCAGTTACATACAGATATGGACACGCAGTTACATACAGATATGGACACGCAGTTACATACAGATATGGACACGCAGTTACATACAGATATGGACACGCAGTTACATACAGATGTGGACACGCAGTTACATACATATATGGACACGCAGTTACATACAGATATGGACACGCAGTTACATACAGATATGGACACGCAGTTACATACAGATATAGACACGCAGTTACATACAGATATGGACACGCAGTTACATACAGATATGGACACGCAGTTACATACAGATATGGACACGCAGTTACATACAGATATGGACACGCAGTTACATACAGATATGGACACGCAGTTACATACAGATATGGACACGCAGTTACATACAGATGTGGACACGCAGTTACATACAGATATAGACACGCAGTTACATACAGATATGGACACGCAGTTACATACAGATATGGACACGCAGTTACATACAGATATGGACACGCAGTTACATACAGATATGGACACGCAGTTACATACAGATATGGACACGCAGTTACATACAGATGTGGACACGCAGTTACATACAGATATGGACACGCAGTTACATACAGATATGGACACGCAGTTACATACAGATATGGACACGCAGTTACATACAGATATGGACACGCAGTTACATACAGATATGGACACGCAGTTACATACAGATATGGACACGCAGTTACATACAGATATGGACATGCAGTTACATACAGATATGGACACGCAGTTACATACAGATGTGGACACGCAGTTACATACAGATATGGACACGCAGTTACATACAGATATGGACACGCAGTTACATACAGATATGGACACGCAGTTACATACAGATGTGGACACGCAGTTACATACAGATATGGACACGCAGTTACATACAGATATGGACACGCAGTTACATACAGATATGGGCACGCAGTTACATACAGATGTGGACACGCAGTTACATACAGATATGGACACGCAGTTACATACAGATATGGACACGCAGTTACATACAGATATGGACACGCAGTTACATACAGATGTGGACACGCAGTTACATACAGATATGGACACGCAGTTACATACAGATATGGACACGCAGTTACATACAGATATGGGCACGCAGTTACATACAGATATGGACACGCAGTTACACACAGATATGGACACGCAGTTACATACAGATATGGACACGCAGTTACATACAGATATGGACACGCAGTTACATACAGATATGGACACGCAGTTACACACAGATATGGACACGCAGTTACACACAGATGTGGACACGCAGTTACATACAGATATGGACACGCAGTTACATACAGATATGGACACGCAGTTACATACAGATATGGACACGCAGTTACATACAGATATGGACACGCAGGCACCATACAGATATGGACACGCAGTTACATACAGATATGGACACGCAGGCACCATACAGATATGGACACGCAGTTACATACAGATATGGACACGCAGTTACATACAGATATGGACACGCAGTTACATACAGATATGGACACGCAGTTACATACAGATGTGGACACGCAGTTACATACAGATATGGACACGCAGTTACATACAGATATAGACACGCAGTTACATACATATATGGACACGCAGTTACATACAGATATGGACACGCAGTTACACACAGATATGGACACGCAGTTACATACAGATATGGACACGCAGTTACATACAGATATGGACACGCAGTTACATACAGATATGGACACGCAGTTACATACAGATATGGACACGCAGTTACATACAGATATGGACACGCAGTTACATACAGATATGGACACGCAGTTACATACAGATATGGACACGCAGTTACATACAGATGTGGACACGCAGTTCCATACAGATATGGACACGCAGTTACATACAGATATGGACACGCAGTTACATACAGATATGGACACGCAGTTACATACAGATATGGACACGCAGTTACATACAGATATGGACACGCAGTTACATACAGATATGGACACGCAGTTACATACAGATATGGACACGCAGTTACAACCTCCGTGCAGCTCTGTCCCCCCCCCACATCCCTGTGTCCCTTTATGTCCCCCTACATCCCCCCGTGTCCCTCTGTGTCACCCAGCGTCCCTCCGTGTTCCCCCGCGTCCCTCCGTGTCCCCCCACGTCCCTCCGTGTCCCTCCGTGTCCCCCTGCATCCCTCTGTTTCCCCCCATGTCTCTCCTTGTCCCCCCATGTCCATTTGCATCCCCCCTTGTCCCCCCGCATCCATCCTTGCCCCCCACGTCCCTCCATGTCTCCCTGTATCCCTCTGTCCCCCCATGTCTCTCCTTGTCCCCCCACGTCCCTCCATGTCCCCCCCATCTTCCCCACGTGTCTCTCCGCATCCCCCAATGTTCCTATGCATCCCCCATGTCCCCCAGCATCCCCCGCGTCCCTCCATGTCACTCTGCGTCCCTCCATGTTACTCTGCGTCCCTCCTTGTCCCCCCGCATCCATCCTTGCCCCCCACGTCCCTCCATGTCTCCCTGTATCCCTCTGTCCCCCCATGTCTCTCCTTGTCCCCCCACGTCCCTCCATGTCCCCCCCATCTTCCCCACGTGTCTCTCCGCATCCCCCAATGTTCCTATGCATCCCCCATGTCCCCCAGCATCCCCCGCGTCCCTCCATGTCACTCTGCGTCCCTCCATGTTACTCTGCGTCCCTCCTTGTCCCCCCGCATCCATCCTTGCCCCCCACGTCCCTCCATGTCTCCCTGTATCCCTCTGTCCCCCCATGTCTCTCCTTGTCCCCCCACGTCCCTCCATGTCCCCCCCATCTTCCCCACGTGTCTCTCCGCATCCCCCAATGTTCCTATGCATCCCCCATGTCCCCCAGCATCCCCCGCGTCCCTCCATGTCACTCTGCGTCCCTCCATGTCACTCTGCATCCCTCCATGTCCCCCCGCGTCCCTCCATGTCCCCCAGCATCCCCCGTGTCCCTCCATGTCCCCCTGCGTCCCTCCATGTCCCCCCGCGTCCCTCCATGTCCCCCTGCGTCCCTCCATGTCACTCTGCGTCCCTCCATGTCCCCCCGCGTCCCTCCATGTCACTCTGCGTCCCTCCATGTTACTCTGCGTCCCTCCTTGTCCCCCCGCATCCCTCCATGTCCCCCCGCGTCCCTCCATGTCCCCCAGCATCCCCCGTGTCCCTCCATGTCCCCCTGCGTCCCTCCATGTCCCCCCGCGTCCCTCCATGTCCCCCTGCGTCCCTCCATGTCCCCCTGCGTCCCTCCTTGTCCCCCCGTGTCCCTCCATGTCCCTCTGCGTCCCTCCTTGTCCCCACACGTCCCTCTGCACTGGGACATTTGGACAATAATTCCCTTTTAAAGATTGGAGGGACAGTTTGTCAGCGTCCCCCTGTGTCACCCCACGTCCCTCTGCACTGGGACATTTTGTCAGCATCCCCCCATATCCTTCTGTCCCCCCCTCACATCCCTCCGTGTCCCCCGCATCCCTCCGCATCCCCCCATATTCACTTGCATCCCTCTGCATCCCCCCCATGTCCCCCTGCATCTCCCTACGTCCACCCGCGTTGCTCCATGTCCCCCCGCATCCCCCCCATGACCCGTGTCCCCCCGCATCCCCCAATGTCCTCCTGCATCCCTCTGCACTGGGACATTTTGTCAGCGTCTCCCCCTGCGTCCCCTCATGTCCCCCTGTATGCCCCTGTCTCCCCCATGTCCCCTGTCACCCCCCTGTGTCCCCCATGTCCCCCTGCATCCCCCACGTGTCCCTCTGCACTTGGACATTTTGTCAGCGTCTCCCCGTGTCCCCCCACATCCCCCTGAGCGCCCCCCCCCGCGTCCCTCTGCACTGGGACATTTTGTCAGTGTCCCCCCATGTCCTCCTGCGTCCTCCTGAGTGCCCCCCCCCTGTGTCCCTCTGCACTTGGACATTTTGTCAGCGTCTCCCCCCGTGTCCCCCCCGCATCCCCACATGTCCCCCTGCGTCCTCCCCACGTCCCCCTGAGTGCCCCCCCCCCCGCGTCCCTCTGCACTGGGACATTTTGTCAGCGTCTCCCCGTGTCCCCCCCACATCCCCCTGCGCCCCCCCCCCCGCGTCCCTCTGCACTGGGACATTTTGTCAGCGTCTCCCCCTGCAGCCCCCCGGGCTTTAACTATAAACAGCGACCCCACGAGAGCACAGCGTTCCTTCAGAAATCTGGTGCTGTTTTTTATTGTATCAGTTTCACCAGACATTGGTACATAAAAACCTCCCAGAGCTGCAGAAGCTGCTTTACTGGGCTGCAGCCACTAGCGGGCGCTGCTGGGTGAGTGGAGTGTGAAGTCTGATTCTCTTTGAACCTACAGGATGGTCCTACAGAACTTTCTACAGAACATCTCTGCTTCTCATTTGGCCGAGCAGCAGAGAGAATGGATTTGTAACGGTTAGGCCGCAGTGCCACCAACCCAGACACGGCTGTGAGGAGAGGCCTCTCGCGTCCCACATCGAGAGAGGGAGAGGACAGGTCACATATTCATTGAGAACATCCCTCTATTAGTGTGATGGTTTTGACCTAAACACACAGGCAATCAATATAATGCATTTTATATGGGGTAATAGGAGGAGTTATAGGGAGTGGTTATATGGGGTAATAGGAGGAGTTATAGGGAGTGGGTATATGGGGTAATAGGAGGAGTTATAGGGAGGGGTTATATGGGATCATAGGAGATATAGGGAGGGGTTATATGAGATAATAGGAGATATAGGGAGTGGGTATATGGGGTAATAGGAGATATAAGGAGAGGTTATATGGGGTAATAGGAGTTATAGGGAGTGGGTATATGGGGTAATAGGAGGAGTTATAGGGAGTGGGTATATGGGGTAATAGGAGATATAGGGAGTAGTTATATGGGGTAATAGGAGATATAGGGAGGGGTTATATGGGGTAATAGGAGATATAGGGAGTAGTTATATGGGGTAATAGGAGATATAGGGAGGGGTTATATGGGGTAATAGGAGATATAGGGAGTAGTTATATGGGGTAATAGGAGATATAGGGATGGGGTTATATGGGGTAATAGGAGATATAGGGAGTGGGTATATGGGGTAATAGGAGATATAGGGAGTGGTTATATGGGGTAATAGGAGATATAGGGAGTAGTTATATGGGGTAATATGAGATATAGGGAGGGGTTATATGGGGTAATAGGAGATATAGGGAGTAGTTATATGGGGTAATAGGAGATATAGGGATGGGGTTATATGGGGTAATAGGAGATATAGGGAGTGGGTATATGGGGTAATAGGAGATATAGGGAGTGGTTATATGGGGTAATAGGAGATATAGGGAGTAGTTATATGGGGTAATAGGAGATATAGGGAGTGGGTATATGGGGTAATAGGAGATATAGGGAGGGGTTATATGGGGTAATAGGAGGAGTTATAGGGAGGGGTTATATGGGATCATAGGAGATATAGGGAGGGGTTATATGAGGTAATAGGAGATATAGGGAGTAGTTATATGGGGTAATAGGAGATATAGGGAGGGGTTATATGGGGTAATAGGAGATATAGGGAGTAGTTATATGGGGTAATAGGAGATATAGGGAGGGGTTATATGGGATCATAGGAGATATAGGGAGGGGTTATATGAGGTAATAGGAGATATAGGGAGTGGGTATATGGGGTAATAGGAGATATAGGGAGGGGTTATATGGGGTAATAGGAGATATAGGGAGTAGTTATATGGGGTAATAGGAGGAGTTATAGGGAGTGGGTATATGGGGTAATAGGAGATATAGGGAGTAGTTATATGGGGTAATAGGAGATATAGGGAGGGGTTATATGGGGTAATAGGAGATATAGGGAGTAGTTATATGGGGTAATAGGAGATATAGGGAGGGGTTATATGGGGTAATAGGAGATATAGGGAGTAGTTATATGGGGTAATAGGAGATATAGGGATGGGGTTATATGGGGTAATAGGAGATATAGGGAGTGGGTATATGGGGTAATAGGAGATATAGGGAGTGGTTATATGGGGTAATAGGAGATATAGGGAGTAGTTATATGGGGTAATATGAGATATAGGGAGGGGTTATATGGGGTAATAGGAGATATAGGGAGTAGTTATATGGGGTAATAGGAGATATAGGGATGGGGTTATATGGGGTAATAGGAGATATAGGGAGTGGGTATATGGGGTAATAGGAGATATAGGGAGTGGTTATATGGGGTAATAGGAGATATAGGGAGTAGTTATATGGGGTAATAGGAGATATAGGGAGTGGGTATATGGGGTAATAGGAGATATAGGGAGGGGTTATATGGGGTAATAGGAGGAGTTATAGGGAGGGGTTATATGGGATCATAGGAGATATAGGGAGGGGTTATATGAGGTAATAGGAGATATAGGGAGTAGTTATATGGGGTAATAGGAGATATAGGGAGGGGTTATATGGGGTAATAGGAGGAATTTGGGTCAGAGATATTGGAAGCGCTATTTGCAGTAATGAGGTGACTAACCTGTCGCACTTTGGGCCACCTTGTGACTCATACATTTGAATGGGCTTTAAGGTGGCTTCCTGCTTCCTACGTAGCGCTGCTTAGTAAACATGGACTGTATATCCCGAGCATTACATTGTTTGTTGTTACACTAAAAGCATTCACGCCTGCGCTGAATATCTCACATGTAAGCACAGAATTGTAATTGTCACGGTGTGTGTTTCTTATTGAGAGCCGCAGGATTCGCAGAACGTGCCGTTTGGCGATAATGAGCCTCAACACACATTTCAGCATCACTAGACCAGATGCAGCATGTTGCGTATACAAATATTTGCAAAGCATGAGGTAGAAAGAGATAAGAAGCAGATGTCAGACCTCCAAAGAGGCATTCATCAGGGCTTCAATATTTTCAACATTGTATATATTATAAAATACTATTCCAAAGAATGTAGCGGTGAACATCCAACCCCCAAAATAGTAGAAAACATAACATTTTTAAATACTCAGGTGCTAGTATAGTGGAGAACCCTTTTACCACTAAAATACTGCAATATATGTTCTAAAGATGTAGTGTATACTGTACACGGCGTTCCAGCCTGGGAGTTTGTCCCCTCTTCCCACCCTTGCTATAACACACTGACACCATGGTTAGTGGATAGACATTGTCACAGCATTTATTAAATACAACATAATAACCAATATATAACACCACATTTTAACTTCCCCGGGGACCTGTAGGTTTGCACCAAATCACCATACACTATAAAGCCCCCCGGGATAACTGCGGCTGGAACCCCAAATCACCACCGCCACTAAGAGTCTGATGACACTGATCACATGACAGGGGGTCTCTCCCACACCTGCCACATTAACCTCGTTTGTTACCGCCTCCCCATTACCACCAGAGGAGGTCCACCGACCAAAGCGTCAAACTAGCAAGGTCCCCACAACCGTCATCTGGCCACCCGCAGCGATACTAACACGGCAAACCACAATGATGCAACTAAATTAACACGTTAGCTAAACTTCTCAACCTGTTACCAACCGATACCTCTCACTGGACAAATAACCCAGTCCAAGACACCCAAATATACAGGGAGGGAGGGGGGGGGGGGTGCTTCTTCCACAAGGCTGTCTGAAAAGAGGCCAGAACATAAGTGATACAACATATAACATACTAAAGCACCCCTTCACACACGCCTCACCTCATATCCTGTCTAACTACAGCCACTCCCATAAACCCCTAACACAACTGCACCAAAAGTATTATTAATAAATCAATATTCAGCAACCCTAAGAAAGTACAGATTAGAACAACAAATAAAAATGGCAGTGTGACATCCTACCAATGGTGGTGAAGCGCTGGTATGACGTTTGGGGTATAAACCCCTTTATGAGATGGGCTGAGGTTCCCACATTGCAGCCTTCTTTAAATGGTGCTGAGCATGGGGTAAATGACCTCCCCCTCCCCCCTCACAATCTGGCGTCTCCAGTCATGCGCCGAGTCCGGAAGTGGCAAAGCCGCCGCCAGAATCCCTTCTTTTCCAAACGCCAGCTCCAAATAAAATCCATGTGTCATGGCTTCCATGTGAAACATGAAGAGAAACCTAATAACATTATATACCGTACCAAATAAATGAAATACAGTACATCATACCTCAAACAATCCATAGAAAGAACAGTAACGGATCCGAGTCTCAGGCTAAAATAAATGTCATTAGTTCCATTTCTAGAACCGAAGTGTTTATAGAGGATACATTTCTAGGGCTTCAATGTTTTCACAATGTTATATATTATAAAATATAAATATGTAAGTGAAAAATGATTATAAGGTGTGAACAAATCTTAGCGGGGGCTCAAGCAGTTGTGCTATTAAATGTCGCTTCTGTTGCAGCAGAGAAGAGAGGACAAGAGGATTACAATAAATCTCAGGGTGCTACAATAAATCTCAGGGTGCTACACTCAGGGTGCTACACTCAGGGTGCTACAATAAATCTCAGGGTGCTACAATAAATGTCAGGGTGCTACACTCAGGGTGCTACAATAAATGTCAGGGTGCTACACCCTCGCTGTAATTCCAAAATCAAAAATGGCGGCCTCGCGAGTCCTAGCTCCTCTGAGGGAGTTGAGATTACACCAGCACCAAATACTGAGCAGTAAATCTGCGATATTCTGCACGCTCAATATTACAGACTCACGACCGTGTAATAAAGAATACAGGCTTTACACAGTGATACACACTTTCCTGCCTCCACGTCTCCACTTTCAGTTGTGTCCTTTCTGGCTGTGACAATAATTCTAATATTTATCATATTTAAGGGAACTGGAATAATGTTCACAAGTTAGGCGCCAGAAGTGGGTACATCAAGCAGTCAGCCTCACCACTGAATCTGCTGTGTGTGGCAGTGAAGGGGTCAGTTTAGGGAGCAGTGTGGGGTCACATTTAAAGGTTTTCTGTCCCAGGGGGCACTACAGCCCAACAGCAGCATTTCTTCTGCAAAGTGACACACCGTGGCTTTATTACTGTGATTATATGAATATATATTTGTATTATATATCACTGGATTAGGGGTGCCAGGTGTCCGGTATTTGAACACTCCAGTAAAAAATGTGAGGTAATACTGGACACACATGTATGTGTCTGGTATTACCTCTCTGGGCGTGTATGTGTACCCCGGTATTACCTCTCTGGGCGTGTATGTGTACCCCGGTATTACCTCTCTGGGCGTGTATGTGTACCCCGGTATTACCTCTCTGGGCGTGTATGTGTACCCCGGTATTACCTCTCTGGGCGTGTATGTGTACCCCGGTATTACCTCTCTGGGTGTGTATGTGTATACCGGTATTACCTCTCTGGGTGTGTATGTGTATACCGGTATTACCTCTCTGGGCGTGTATGTGTACCCCGGTATTACCTCTCTGGGCGTGTATGTGTACCCCGGTATTACCTCTCTGGGCGTGTATGTGTACCCCGGTATTACCTCTCTGGGCGTGTATGTGTACCCCGGTATTACCTCTCTGGGTGTGTATGTGTATACCGGTATTACCTCTCTGAGCATGTATGTGTATACAGGTATTACCTCTCTGGGCGTGTATATGCATACCGGTATTACAGTACCTCTCTGGGCGTGTATGTGTATACCGGTATTACCTCTCTGGGCGTGTATGTGTATACCGGTATTACCTCTCTGGGCGTGTATGTGTATAGCGGTATTACCTCTCTGGGCGTGTATGTGTATACCGGTATTACCTCTCTGGGTGTGTATGTGTATACAGGTATTACCTCTCTGGGCGTGTATGTGTATACCGGTATTACCTCTCTGGGCGTGTATGTGTATACCGGTATTACCTCTCTGGGCGTGTATGTGTATACCGGTATTACCTCTCTGGGCGTGTATGTGTATACCGGTATTACCTCCCTGGGCGTGTATGTGTATACCGGTATTACCTCTCTGGGTGTGTATGTGTATACCGGTATTACCTCTCTGGGCGTGTGTGTGTATACCGGTATTACCTCTGTGGGCGTGTATGTGTATACCGGTATTACCTCTCTGGGCGTGTATGTGTATACCGGTATTACCTCTCTGGGCGTGTATGTGTATACCGGTATTACCTCTCTGGGCGTGTATGTGTACCCCGGTATTACCTCTCTGGGCGTGTATGTGTACCCCGTTATTACCTCTCTGGGCGTGTATGTGTACCCCGGTATTACCTCTCTGGGCGTGTATGTGTACCCCGGTATTACCTCTCTGGGCGTGTATGTGTACCCCGGTATTACCTCTCTGGGTGTGTATGTGTATACCGGTATTACATCTCTGGGCGTGTATGTGTACCCCGGTATTACCTCTCTGGGCGTGTATGTGTACCCCGGTATTACCTCTCTGGGCGTGTATGTGTACCCCGGTATTACCTCTCTGGGCGTGTATGTGTATACCGGTATTACCTCTCTGGGCGTGTATGTGTATACCGGTATTACCTCTCTGGGCGTGTATGTGTATACCGGTATTACCTCTCTGGGTGTGTATGTGTATACTGGTATTACCTCTCTGGACATATATGTGTATACCGTATTATCTCTCTGGACGTGTATGTGTATACCGGTATTACCACTCTTGGCGTGTATGTATATATCGGTATTACCTCTCTGGGCGTGTATGTGTATACCGGTATTACCTCTCTGGACATGTATGTGTATACCGGTATTACCACTCTTGGCGTGTATGTGTATACCAGTATTACCTCTCTGGGCGTGTATGTGTATACCGGTAATACCTCTCTGGGCGTGTATGTGTATACCGGTATTACCTATCTGGGTGTGTATGTGTATACCGGTATTACCTCTCTGGGCGTGTATGTGTATACCGGTATTACCACTCTTGGCGTGTATGTATATATCGGTATTACCTCTCTGGGCGTGTATGTGTATACCGGTATTACCTCTCTGGACATGTATGTGTATACCGGTATTACCACTCTTGGCGTGTATGTGTATACCAGTATTACCTCTCTGGGCGTGTATGTGTATACCGGTAATACCTCTCTGGGCGTGTATGTGTATACCGGTATTACCTATCTGGGTGTGTATGTGTATACCGGTATTACCTCTCTGGGCGTGTATGTGTATACCGGTATTACCTCTCTGGGCGTGTATGTGTATACCGGTATTACCTCTCTGGGCGTGTATGTGTACACCGGTATTACCTCTCTGGACGTGTACGTGTATACCGGTATTACCTCTCTGGGCGTGTACGTGTATACCGGTATTACCTCTCTGGGCGTGTATGTGTATATCGGTATTACCTCTCTGGGCATGTATGTGTATACCGGTATTACCTCTCTGGGCGTGTATGTGTATACCGGTATTACCTCTCTGGACTGTATATGTATAACGGTATTACCTCTCTGGGCGTGTATGTGTATACCGGTATTACCTCTCTGGGCGTGTATGTGTATACCGGTATTACCTCTCTGGGCGTGTATGTGTATACCGGTATTACCTCTCTGGGCGTGTATGTGTATACCGGTATTACCTCTCTGGGCGTGTATGTGTATACCGATATTACCTCTCTGGGCGTGTATGTGTATACCGGTATTACCTGTCTGGGCGTGTATGTGTATACCGGTATTACCTGTCTGGGCGTGTATGTGTATACCGGTATTACCTCTCTGGGCGTGTATGTGTATACCGGTATTACCTCTCTGGGCGTGTATGCGTATACCGGTATTACCTCTCTGGGCGTGTATGTGTATACCGGTATTACCTCTCTGGGCGTGTATGTGTATACCGGTATTACCTCTCTGGGCGTGTACGTGTATACCGGTATTACCTCTCTGGGCGTGTACGTGTATACCGGTATTACCTCTCTGGGCGTGTACGTGTATACCGGTATTACCTCTCTGGGCGTGTACGTGTATACCGGTATTACCTCTCTGGGCGTGTATGTGTATACCGGTATTACCTCTCTGGGCGTGTATGTGTATACCGGTATTACCTCTCTGGGCGTGTATGTGTATACCGGTATTACCTCTCTGGGCGTGTATGTGTATACCGGTATTACCTCTCTGGGCGTGTATGTGTATACCGGTATTACCTCTCTGGGCGTGTACGTGTATACCGGTATTACCTCTCTGGGCGTGTACGTGTATACCGGTATTACCTCTCTGGGCGTGTATGTGTATACCGGTATTACCTCTCTGGGCGTGTATGTGTATACCGGTAATACCTCTCTGGGCGTGTATGTGTATACCGGTATTACCTCTCTGGGCGTGTATGTGTATACCGGTATTACCTCTCTGGGCGTGTACGTGTATACCGGTATTACCTCTCTGGGCGTGTACGTGTATACCGGTATTACCTCTCTGGGCGTGTACGTGTATACCGGTATTACCTCTCTGGGCGTGTATGTGTATACCGGTATTACCTCTCTGGGCGTGTATGTGTATACCAGTATTACCTCCCTGGGTTTGTATGTGTATTCCTGTATTACCTCCCTGGGCGTGTATGTGTATACCGGTATTACCTCTCTGGGCGTGTATGTGTATACCGGTATTACCTCCCTGGGTTTGTATGTGTATACCGGTAATACCTCTCTGGGCGTGTACGTGTATACCGGTATTACCTCTCTGGGCGTGTACGTGTATACCGGTATTACCTCTCTGGGCGTGTATATGTATACCGGTATTACCTCTCTGAGCGTGTATGTGAATACCGGTATTACCTCTCTGGGCGTGTATGTGTATACCGGTATTACCTCTCTGGACGTGTATGTGTATACCGGTATTACCTCTCTGGTCGTGTATGTGTATACCGGTATTACCTCTCTGGGCGTGTATGTGTATACCGGTATTACCTCTCTGGGCGTGTATGTGTATACCGGTATTACCTCTCTGGACATGTATGTGTATACCGGTATTACCTCTCTGGGTGTGTATGTGTATACCGTATTACCTCTCTGGGCATGTAGGTGTATACCGGTATTACCTCTCTGGGCGTGTACGTGTATATCGGTATTACCTCTCTGGGTGTGTATGTGTATACCGGTATTACCTCTCTGGGCGTGTATGTGTATACCGGTATTACCTCTCTGGGCGTGTATGTGTATACCGGTATTACCTCTCTGGGTGTGTATGTGTATACCGGTATTACCTCTCTGGGCGTGTATGTGTATACCGGTATTACCTCTCTGGGCGTGTATGTGTATACCGGTATTACCTCTCTGGGCGTGTGTGTATACCGGTATTACCTCTCTGGACGTGTATGTGTATACCGGTATTACCTCTCTGGGCGTGTGTGTATACCGGTATTACCTCTCTGGACGTGTATGTGTATACCGGTATTACCTCTCTGGACATGGTGACCTGACCGGCTTGGGGGGCCGCGGGTTTTCCCTGAGCAGGGAAAGAGCAGGACTGTTAATAGGGGGCAGGGCAGCTTCCTCCATCCTGATTGGCTGCTGCTGTGTCCAGTATTTTTGGAGAAGCCACCTGGTAACACACACAGATTAAATATACAGAAGCATTACAAAGCACTGACACGTGAAATAAATAGGAAGAATGCAACCATTGGTCCAAAGAGCTTACACTTTACTTTGTCTACATGGAAAGTGGAAGAACATGTCAGTTATTCCTGATTTCCAGGCTATTGAAATACTTCAATGATTACGTTTAATTTCAGATGAGACAAGAAGATTGGGGAGAAGCAGCTGAGGGTCCCTAATAAAAAGGGGATGGTCCCGGCCAGGCACCTGCTGTGCTCTGTCCCCGCAGTGTAGGATTCTGTATACTATACGTGTATAGGACAAGCAGACTTCTAACCCGCTCATTGTAATTCCCTTTACAGCCCCTCTGAAGAGTAGGAAGCTGCTGCGTTTTATGCTACATTGAACAATCAGATCGGAGCAGCACATGTTTAGCAGCTTTTTATTCTGTTTGAAATGAGCAACCTATTTAAATTAATTATGGGCTTAGAATGAACAGCCTGATCTAATTAGTGCGAGACCCTGGTGAGCTAATGAATGGGATGGAGTATCTGGTCAGATAAAGTCTTAGGAGGATCATACTAAACATCGAATACTCCAGCACTGGAGACAGTTACGGTACCTCAGAATTAACCCTTGCAAAGCCAGAGGTGCCGGAAACGCACCGGATATAAATGTCAAGAAAGTGGAAACACAAACTGGCTTTGACACTTCCCCGTGTGCTGCTGGTGAGAAACGTGTGCAGGTTTCCAGCATGTGAGGACAACAAATATTTCTCATTGAAAAATAAACACATTGGCCCCGAAATACGATACTATAGAACTGGCAGATTGTATTTTGGGGACTAGTAAAATATGTAAAAATGAGGCAGAGACGCAGAATGTGATACATCTCATTATAATCTGTGCACCATGTAACTCCCCCAACTCCTCCTACTGACCCTCCCCAAGGTGCAAGCTGGGACAGAGACGCAGAATGTGAAACGTCTCATAATCTGTGCACCATGTAACTCCCCCAACTCCTCCTACTGACTCTCCCCAAGGTGCAAGCTGGGGCAGAGACGCAGAATGTGATACATCTCATTATAATCTGTGCCCCATGTAACTCCCCCAACTCCTCCTACTGACTCTCCCCAAGGTGCATGCTGGGACAGAGACGCAGAATGTGATACATCTCATTATAATCTGTGCACCATGTAACTCCCCCAACTCCTCCTACTGACTCTCCCCAAGGTGCATGCTGGGGCAGAGACGCAGAATGTGAAACGTCTCATAATCTGTGCACCATGTAACTCCCCCAACTCCTCCTACTGACTCTCCCCAAGGTGCAAGCTGGGGCAGAGACGCAGAATGTGATACATCTCATTATAATCTGTGCCCCATGTAACTCCCCCAACTCCTCCTACTGACTCTCCCCAAGGTGCATGCTGGGACAGAGACGCAGAATGTGATACATCTCATTATAATCTGTGCACCATGTAACTCCCCCAACTCCTCCTACTGACTCTCCCCAAGGTGCATGCTGGGGCAGAGACGCAGAATGTGATACATCTCATTATAATCTGTGCACCATGTAACTCCTCCCCCAACTCCTCCTACTGACTCTCCCCAAGGTGCAAGCTGGGACAGAGACACAGAATGTGATACATCTCATTATAATCTGTGCACCATGTAACTCCCCCCAACTCCTCCTACTGACTCTCCCCAAGGTGCAAGCTGGGGCAGAGACGCAGAATGTGATACATCTCATTATAATCTGTGCACCATGTAACTCCCCCCAACTCCTCCTACTGACTCTCCCCAAGGTGCAAGCTGGGGCAGAGACGCAGAATGTGATACATCTCATTATAATCTGTGCACCATGTAACTCCCCCAACTCCTCCTACTGACTCTCTCCGAGGAGCAAGACGCAGAATGTGATCCATCTCATTATAATCTGTGCACCATGTAATTCCCCCCCCCAACTCCTCCTACTGACTCTCCCCAAGGTGCAAGCTGGGGCAGAGACGCAGAATGTGATACATCTCATTATAATCTGTGCACCATGTAACTCCCCCAACGCCTCCTACTGACTTTCCCCAAGGTGCAAGCTGGGACAGAGAGACGCAGAATGTGATACATCTCATTATAATCTGTGCACCATGTAACTCCCCCCCAACTCCTCCTACTGACGCTCCCCAAGGTGCAAGCTGGGGCAGAGACGCAGAATGTGATACATCTCATTATAATCTGTGCACCATGTAACTCCCCCAACTCCTCCTACTGACTCTCCCCAAGGTGCATGCTGGGGCAGAGACGCAGAATGTGATACATCTCATTATAATCTGTGCACCATGTAACACCCCCAACTCCTCCTACTGACTCTCCCCAAGGTGCAAACTGGGGCAGAGACGCAGAATGTGATACATCTCATTATAATCTGTGCACCATGTAACTCCCCCCCAACTCCTCTTACTGACTCTCCCCAAGGTGCAAGCTGGGGCAGAGACGCAGAATGTGATACATCTCATTATAATCTGTGCCCCATATAACTCCCCCCCCAACTCCTCCTACTGACTCTCCCCAAGGTGCAAGCTGGGACAGAGACGCAGAATGCGATACATCTCATTATAATCTGTGCACCATGTAACTCCCCCCAACTCCTACTGACACTCCCCAAGGTGCAAGCTGGGGCAGAGACGCAGAATGTGATTCATCTCATTATAATCTGTGCACCATGTAACTCCCCCCAACTCCTACTGACTCCCCAAGGTGCAAGATGGGACAGAGACGCAGAATGTGATACATCTCATTATATTCTGTGCACCATGTAACTCCCCCCCAACTCCTCCTACTGACTCTCCCCAAGGTGCAAGCTGGGACAGAGAGACACAATGTGATATCTCATTATAATCTGTGCACCATGTGACTCCCCCAACTCCTCCTACTGACTCTCCCCAAGGTGCATGCTGGGACAGAGACGCAGAATGTGATACATCTCATTATAATCTGTGCACCATGTAACTCCTCCCCAACTCCTCCTACTGACTCTCCCCAAGGTGCAAGCTGGGACAGAGATGCAGAATGTGATACATCTCATTATAATCTGTGCACCGTGTAACTCCCCCCAACTCCTCCTACTGACTCTCCCCAAGGTGCAAGCTGGGGCAGAGACGCAGAATGTGATACATAACATTATAATCTGTGCCCCATGTAACTCCCCCCCCAACTCCTCCTACTGACTCTCCCCAAGGTGCAAGCTGGGACAGAGACGCAGAATGTGATACATCTCATTATAATCTGTGCCCAATGTAACTCCCCCCCAACTCCTCCTACCGACTCTCCCCAAGGTGCAAGCTGGGACAGAGATGCAGAATGTGATACATCTCATTATAATCTGTGCCCAATGTAACTCCCCCCCAACTCCTCCTACTGACTCTCCCCAAGGTGCAAGCTGGGACAGAGACGCAGAATGTGATACATCTCATTATAATCTGTGCACCATGTAACTCCTCCCCCAACTCCTCCTACTGACTCTCCCCAAGGTGCAAGCTGGGACAGAGACGCAGAATGTGATACATCTCATTATAATCTGTGCCCCATGTAACTCCTCCCCAACTCCTCCTACTGACTCTCCCCAAGGTGCAAGCTGGGGCAGAGACGCAGAATGTGATACATCTCATTATAATCTGTGCACCATGTAACTCCCCCAACTCCTCCTACTGACGCTCCCCAAGGTGCAAGCTGGGACAGAGACACAGAATGTGATACATCTCATTATAATCTGTGCACCATGTAACTACCCCCAACTCCTCCTACTGACTCTCCCAAAGGTGCAAGCTGGGGCAGAGACGCAGAATGTGATACATCTCATTATAATCTGTGCACCATGTAACTCCCCCAACTCCTCCTACTGACGCTCCCCAAGGTGCAAGCTGGGACAGAGACGCAGAATGTGATACATGTCATTATAATCTGTGCACCATGTAACTCCTCCCCAACTCCTCCTACTGACTCTCCCCAAGGTGCAAGCTAGGGCAGAGACGCAGAATGTGATACATCTCATTATAATCTGTGCACCATGTAACTCCCCCCAACTCCTCCTACTGACTCTCCCCAAGGTGCAAGCTGGGACAGAGACGCAGAATGTGATACATCTCATTATAATCTGCACCATGTAACTCCCCCCAACTCCTCCTACTGACTCTCCCCAAGGTGCAAGCTGGGACAGAGACGCAGAATGTGATACATCTCATTATAATCTGTGCACCATGTAACTCCCCCCAACTCCTCCTACTGACTCTCCCCAAGGTGCAAGCTGGGACAGAGACGCAGAATGTGATACATCTCATTATAATCTGCACCATGTAACTCCCCCCAACTCCTCCTACTGAGTCTCCCCAAGGTGCAAGCTGGGACAGAGACGCAGAATGTGATACATCTCATTATAATCAGTGCCCCATGTAACTCCTCCCCAACTCCTCCTACTGACTCTCCCCAAGGTGCAAGCTGGGACAGAGACGCAGAATGTGATACATCTCATTATAATCTGTGCACCATGTAACTCCTCCCCAACTCCTCCTACTGACTCCCCAAGGTGCAAGCTGGGGCAGAGACGCAGAATGCGATACATCTCATTATAATCTGTGCACCATGTAACTCCCCCAACTCCTCCTACTGACTCTCCCCCAGGTGCATGCTGGGGCAGAGACGCAGAATGTGATACATCTCATTATAATCTGTGCACCATGTAACTCCTCCCCAACTCCTCCTACTGACTCTCCTCAAGGTGCAAGCTTGGACAGAGATGAAGAATGTGATACATCTCATTATAATCTGTGCCCTATGTAACTCCCCCCAACTCCTCCTACTGACTCTCCCCAAGGTGCAAGCTGGGGCAGAGACGCAGAATGTGATACATCTCATTATAATCTGTGCACCATGTAACTCCCCCAACTCCTCCTACTGACTCTCCCCAAGGTGCAAGATGGGGCAGACGCAGAATGTGATACATCTCATTATAATCTGTGCCCCATGTAACTCCTCCACCAACTCCTCCTACTGACTCTCCCCAAGGTGCAAGCTGGGGCAGAGACGCAGAATGTGATACATCTCATTATAATCTGTGCACCATGTAACTCCCCCAACTCCTCCTACTGACTCTCCCAAAGGTGCAAGCTGGGACAGAGACACAGAATGTGATACATCTCATTATAATCTGTGCACCATGTAACTCCCGAAACTCCTCCTACTGGCTCTCCACAATGTGCAAGCTGGGGCAGAGACGCAGAATGTGATACATCTCATTATAATCTGTGCCCCATGTAACTCCCCCCAACTCCTCCTACTGACTCTCCCCAAGGTGCAAGTTGGGGCAGAGAGACACAATGTGATACATCTCATTATAATCTGTGCACCATGTGACTCCCCAACTCCTCCTACGGACCCTCCCCAAGGTGCATCTCTCCAGCACAGAAGGGGTTCCCGCATCTCTCCAGCACAGAAGGGGTTCCCGCATCTCTCCAGCACAGAAGGGGTTCCCGCATCTCTCCAGCACAGAAGGGGTTCCCGCATCTCTCCAGCACAGAAGGAGTTCCCATATCTCTCCAGCACAGAAGGGGTTCCCACATCTCTCCAGCACAGAAGGGGTTCCCACATCTCTCCAGCACAGAAGGGGTTCCCACGTCTCTCCAGCACAGAAGGGGTTCCCACATCTCTACAGCACAGAAGGGGTTCCCACATCTCTCCAGCACAGAAGGGGTTCCCAAATCTCTCCAGCACAGAAGGGGTTCCCACATCTCTCCAGCACAGAAGGGGTTCCCACATCTCTCCAGCACAGAGGGGGTTCCCACATCTCTCCAGCACAGAAGGGGTTCCCACATCTCTCCTACACAGAAGGGGTTCCCACATCTCTCCAGCACAGAAGGGGTTCCCACATCTCTCCAGCACAGAAGGGGTTCCCGCATCTCTCCAGCACAGAAGGGGTTCCCGCATCTCTCCAGCACAGAAGGGGTTCCCACATCTCTCCAGCACAGAAGGGGTTCCCGCAACTCTCCAGCACAGAAGGGGTTCCCACATCTCTCCAGCACAGAAGGGGTTCCCGCATCTCTCCAGCACAGAAGGGGTTCCCACATCTCTCCAGCACAGAAGGGGTTCCCAAATCTCTTCAGCACAGAAGGGGTTCCCGCATCTCTCCAGCACAGAAGGGGTTCCCGCATCTCTCCAGCACAAAGGGGTTCCCACATCTCTCCAGCACAGAAGGGGTTCCCAAATCTCTCTAGCACAGAAGGGGTTCCCACATCTCTCCAGCACAGAAGGGGTTCCCGCATCTCTCCAGCACAGAAAGGGTTCCCGCATCTCTCAGGCACAGAAGGGGTTCCCACATCTCTCCAGCACAGAAGGGGTTCCCACATCTCTTCAGCACAGAAGGGGTTCCCACATCTCTCCAGCACAGAAGGGGTTCCCACATCTCTCCAGCACAGAAGGGGTTCCCACATCTCTCCAGCACAGAGGGGGTTCCCACATCTCTCCAGCACAGAAGGGGTTCCCGCATCTCTTCAGCACAGAAGGGGTTCCAGCATCTCTCCAGCACAGAAAGGGTTCCCACATCTCTCCAGCACAGAAGGGGTTCCCGCAACTCTCCAGCACAGAAAGGGTTCCCACATCTCTCCAGCACAGAAGGGGTTCCCACATCTCTCCAGCACAGAAGGGGTTCCCACATCTCTTCAGCACAGAAGGGGTTCCCACATCTCTCCAGCACAGAAGGGGTTCCCACGTCTTTCCAGCACAGAAGGGGTTCCCACATCTCTCCAGCACAGAAGGGGTTCCCACATCTCTCCAGCTCAGAAGGGGTTCCCACATCTCTACAGCACAGAAGGGGTTCCCACATCTCTCCAGCTCAGAAAGGGTTCCCACGTCTCTTCAGCACAGAAGGGGTTCCCACATCTCTCCAGCACAGAAGGGATTCCCACATCTCTCCAGCACAGAAGGGGTTCCCACATCTCTACAGCACAGAAGGGGTTCCCACATCTATCCAGCTCAGAAAGGGTTCCTACGTCTCTCCAGCACAGAAGGGGTTCCCACATCTCTCCAGCACAGAAGGGGTTCCCACATCTCTCCAGCACATAAGGGGTTCCCACATCTCTCCAGCACAGAAGGGGTTCCCACATCTCTCCAGCACAGAAGGGGTTCCCACATCTCTCCAGCACAGAAGGTGTTCCCACATTTCTCCAGCACAGAAGGGGTTCCCACACCTCTCCAGCACAGAAGGGGTTCCCACGTCTGTCCAGCACAGAAGGGGTTCCCACGTCTCTCCAGCACAGAAGGGGTTCCCACATCTCTCCAGCACAGAAGGGGTTCCCACATCTCTCCCGCACAGAAGGGGTTCCCACATCTCTCCAGCATAGAAGGGGTTCCCACATCTCTCCAGCTCAGAAGGGGTTCCCACGTCTCTCCAGCACAGAAAGGGTTCCCACATCTCTCCAGCTCAGAAGGGGTTCCCACATCTCTACAGCACAGAAGGGGTTCCCACATCTCTCCAGCACAAAAAGGGTTCCCACATCTCTCCAGCTCAGAAGGGGTTCCCACATCTCTCCAGCACAGAAGGGGTTCCCACATCTCTCCAGCACAGAAGGGGTTCCCACATGTCTCCAGCACAGAAGGGGTTCCCACATCTCTCCAGCACAGAAGGGGTTCCCACATCTCTCCAGCACAGAAGGGGTTCCCACACATCTCACGCACAGAAGGGGTTCCCGCATCTCTCCAGCACAGAAGGGATTCCCGCATCTCTCCAGCACACAAGGGGTTCCCACATCTCTCCAGCACAGAAGGGGTTCCCACATCTCTCCAGCACAGAAGGGGTTCCCACGTCTCTCCCGCACAGAAGGGGTTCCCGCATCTCTCCAGCACAGAAGGGGTTCCCGCATCTCTCCAGCACAGAATGGGTTCCCACATCTCTCCAGCACAGAAAGGGTTCCCACATCTCTCCAGCACAGAAGGGGTTCCCACATCTCTCCAGCACAGAAGGGGTTCCCACACATCTCACGCACAGAAGGGGTTCCCACATGTCTCCAGCTCAGAAGGGGTTCCCACATCTCTCCAGCACAGAAGGGATTCCCACATCTCTCCAGCACAGAAGGGGTTCCCACATGTCTCCAGCACAGAAGGGGTTCCCACATCTCTCCAGCACAGAAGGGGTTCCCGCATCTCTCCAGCACAGAAGGGGTTCCCACATCTCTCCAGCACAGAAGGGGTTCCCACACATCTCACGCACAGAAGGGGTTCCCGCATCTCTCCAGCACAGAAGGTGTTCCCACGTCTCTCCCGCACAGAAGGGGTTCCCACATCTCTCCAGCACAGAAGGGGTTCCCACATCTCTCCAGCTCAGAAAGGGTTCCCACGTCTCTACAGCACACAAGGGGTTCCCACATCTCTCCAGCTCAGAAAGGGTTCCCACGTCTCTCCAGCACAGAAGGGGTTCCCACGTCTGTCCAGCACAGAAGGGGTTCCCACGTCTCTACAGCACAGAAGGGGTTCCCACATCTCAACAGCACAGAAGGGGTTCCCACATCTCTCCAGCTCAGAAAGGGTTCCCACGTCTTTCCAGCACAGAAGGGGTTCCCACATCTCTCCAGCACAGAAGGGGTTCCCACATCTCTCCAGCTCAGAAGGGGTTCCCACATCTCTACAGCACAGAAGGGGTTCCCACATCTCTCCAGCTCAGAAAGGGTTCCCACGTCTCTTCAGCACAGAAGGGGTTCCCACATCTCTCCAGCACAGAAGGGGTTCCCACATCTCTCCAGCACAGAAGGGGTTCCCACATCTCTCCAGCTCAGAAGGGGTTCCCATATCTCTACAGCACAGAAGGGGTTCCCACATCTCTCCAGCTCAGAAAGGGTTCCCACGTCTCTTCAGCACAGAAGGTGTTCCCACATCTTTCCAGCACAGAAGGGATTCCCACATCTCTCCAGCACAGAAGGGGTTCCCACATCTCTACAGCACAGAAGTGGTTCCCACATCTATCCAGCTCAGAAAGGGTTCCTACGTCTCTCCAGCACAGAAAGGGTTCCCACACCTCTCCAGCACAGAAGGGGTTCCCACATCTCTCCAGCACAGAAGGGGTTCCCACATCTCTCCAGCACATAAGGGGTTCCCACATCTCTCCAGCACAGAAGGGGTTCCCACATCTCTCCAGCACAGAAGGGGTTCCCACATCTCTCCAGCACAGAAGGTGTTCCCACATTTCTCCAGCACAGAAGGGGTTCCCACACCTCTCCAGCACAGAAGGGGTTCCCACGTCTGTCCAGCACAGAAGGGGTTCCCACATCTCTCCAGCACAGAAGGGGTTCCCACATCTCTCCAGCACAGAAGGGGTTCCCACATCTCTCCCGCACAGAAGGGGTTCCCACATCTCTCCAGCACAGAAAGGGTTCCCACATCTCTCCAGCTCAGAAGGGGTTCCCACATCTCTACAGCACAGAAGGGGTTCCCACATCTCTCCAGCACAAAAAGGGTTCCCACATCTCTCCAGCTCAGAAGGGGTTCCCACATCTCTCCAGCACAGAAGGGGTTCCCACATCTCTCCAGCACAGAAGGGGTTCCCACATCTCTCCAGCACAGAAGGGGTTCCCACGTCTCTCCCGCACAGAAGGGGTTCCCGCATCTCTCCAGCACAGAAGGGGTTCCCGCATCTCTCCAGCACAGAATGGGTTCCCACATCTCTCCAGCACAGAAAGGGTTCCCACATCTCTCCAGCACAGAAGGGGTTCCCACATCTCTCCAGCTCAGAAGGGGTTCCCACACATCTCACGCACAGAAGGGGTTCCCACATGTCTCCAGCTCAGAAGGGGTTCCCACATCTCTCCAGCACAGAAGGGATTCCCACATCTCTCCAGCACAGAAGGGGTTCCCACATGTCTCCAGCACAGAAGGGGTTCCCACATCTCTCCAGCACAGAAGGGGTTCCCACACATCTCACGCACAGAAGGGGTTCCCGCATCTCTCCAGCACAGAAGGTGTTCCCACGTCTCTCCCGCACAGAAGGGGTTCCCACGTCTCTCCAGCACAGAAGGGGTTCCCACATCTCTCCAGCTCAGAAAGGGTTCCCACGTCTCTACAGCACACAAGGGGTTCCCACATCTCTCCAGCTCAGAAAGGGTTCCCACGTCTCTCCAGCACAGAAGGGGTTACCACATCTCTCCAGCACAGAAGGGGTTCCCACACCTCTCCAGCACAGAAGGGGTTCCCACGTCTGTCCAGCACAGAAGGGGTTCCCACGTCTCTACAGCACAGAAGGGGTTCCCACATCTCAACAGCACAGAAGGGGTTCCCACATCTCTCCAGCTCAGAAAGGGTTCCCACGTCTTTCCAGCACAGAAGGGGTTCCCACATCTCTCCAGCACAGAAGGGGTTCCCACATCTCTCCAGCTCAGAAGGGGTTCCCACATCTCTACAGCACAGAAGGGGTTCCCACATCTCTCCAGCTCAGAAAGGGTTCCCACGTCTCTTCAGCACAGAAGGGGTTCCCACATCTCTCCAGCACAGAAGGGGTTCCCACATCTCTCCAGCACAGAAGGGGTTCCCACATCTCTCCAGCTCAGAAGGGGTTCCCATATCTCTACAGCACAGAAGGGGTTCCCACATCTCTCCAGCTCAGAAAGGGTTCCCACGTCTCTTCAGCACAGAAGGTGTTCCCACATCTCTCCAGCACAGAAGGGATTCCCACATCTCTCCAGCACAGAAGGGGTTCCCACATCTCTACAGCACAGAAGGGGTTCCCACATCTATCCAGCTCAGAAAGGGTTCCTACGTCTCTCCAGCACAGAAAGGGTTCCCACACCTCTCCAGCACAGAAGGGGTTCCCACATCTCTCCAGCACAGAAGGGGTTCCCACATCTCTCCAGCACATAAGGGGTTCCCACATCTCTCCAGCACAGAAGGGGTTCCCACATCTCTCCAGCACAGAAGGGGTTCCCACATCTCTCCAGCACAGAAGGTGTTCCCACATTTCTCCAGCACAGAAGGGGTTCCCACACCTCTCCAGCACAGAAGGGGTTCCCACGTCTGTCCAGCACAGAAGGGGTTCCCACATCTCTCCAGCACAGAAGGGGTTCCCACATCTCTCCAGCACAGAAGGGGTTCCCACATCTCTCCCGCACAGAAGGGGTTCCCACATCTCTCCAGCATAGAAGGGGTTCCCACATCTCTCCAGCTCAGAAGGGGTTCCCACGTCTCTCCAGCACAGAAAGGGTTCCCACATCTCTCCAGCTCAGAAGGGGTTCCCACATCTCTACAGCACAGAAGGGGTTCCCACATCTCTCCAGCACAGAAGGGGTTCCCACATCTCTCCAGCACAGAAGGGGTTCCCACATGTCTCCAGCACAGAAGGGGTTCCCACATCTCTCCAGCACAGAAGGGGTTCCCACATCTCTCCAGCACAGAAGGGGTTCCCACACATCTCACGCACAGAAGGGGTTCCCGCATATCTCCAGCACAGAAGGGGTTCCCACATCTCTCCAGCACACAAGGGGTTCCCACATCTCTCCAGCACAGAAGGGGTTCCCACATCTCTCCAGCACAGAAGGGGTTCCCACGTCTCTCCCGCACAGAAGGGGTTCCCGCATCTCTCCAGCACAGAAGGGGTTCCCGCATCTCTCCAGCACAGAATGGGTTCCCACATCTCTCCAGCACAGAAAGGGTTCCCACATCTCTCCAGCACAGAAGGGATTCCCACATCTCTCCAGCTCAGAAGGGGTTCCCACACATCTCATGCACAGAAGGGGTTCCCACATGTCTCCAGCTCAGAAGGGGTTCCCACATCTCTCCAGCACAGAAGGGATTCCCACATCTCTCCAGCACAGAAGGGGTTCCCACATGTCTCCAGCACAGAAGGGGTTCCCACATCTCTCCAGCACAGAAGGGGTTCCCGCATCTCTCCAGCACAGAAGGGGTTCCCACATCTCTCCAGCACAGAAGGGGTTCCCACACATCTCACGCACAGAAGGGGTTCCCGCATCTCTCCAGCACAGAAGGGGTTCCCACGTCTCTCCCGCACAGAAGGGGTTCCCACATCTCTCCAGCACAGAAAGGGTTCCCACATCTCTCCAGCACAGAAGGGGTTCCCACGTCTCTCCAGCACAGAAGGGGTTCCCACATCTCTCCAGCACAGAAAGGGTTCCCACATCTCTCCCGCACAGAAGGGGTTCCCACATCTCTCCAGCACAGAAGGGGTTCCCACATCTCTGCAGCTCAGAAGGGGTTCCCACATCTCTCCTACACAGAAGGGGTTCCCACATCTCTGCAGCTCAGAAGGGGTTCCCGCATCTCTCCAGCACAGAAGGGGTTCCCACATCTCTCCAGCACAGAAGGGGTTCCCACATCTCTCCAGCTCAGAAGGGGTTCCCACGTCTCTACAGCACAGAAGGGGCTTCCAATCATTTAGAAGTCGCTGGTCTCCAAAACATGCAAATAAAGAATATTCGGTAATTACACAATGTTTCTGCCCCACACAAGTCTCCTGAGCTTTTCCCAGCCTGTGATGTTTGCTTTTTTGGGATGACATTTCTTATTCAAAATGTTACACTTTTGGTAAATGTTACAGCATTTAAAACTGGGCACAAAATATTTGTCAGCAGGATTTTTATTTTCATTATCCTTTTATACAAAAGCTTCATTTAAACGAAGAAGAAAAATAATCTATCTATCTATCTATCTATCTATCTATCTGTGTATCTATCTATCTATCTATCTATCTAATATGCACTGTGTAAGAGACATTGGAAAAGTCTGCAAAACGAGAGCAAAGACATACCCCAGAAAAATGAAAAATCGATCCTTGGGCTTGTTCTGGATCCGTGTTCTGTTTATTGCCAGGTTTTTCAGTTTGATAAGTAGAACCTGGACTGTTTTTTCAAAGTGAAGCGATTCAAGCGCAAATAACATATAAAAGAGACAGCGGCGTGTAATCTGTGCGGTGCGTTAAGCGCAGGCGACAGGAAAAGCCCCGTTTTCATGGGATAGCGCGTCTCTTATCACACCTTGCAGAATAAGGGCCTGTGTGTAATAATACAGGGAGTATACTCTGATCAGTGACAAAGTGTAAGGCTGGAAAATACTCCGGTGACCATCCTTGGAGCTGGTGCAGATCCGGTGCAGATCCGGTGCAACAACACTTTTTCTAATCGTCTTGACAAGTACAGTAACACAGGAAATGCCGCGCGCAAAATGTCCCAGGAAATATGTGAAATAAAAATATTACAATATAGTGCAACATTGCAAGCAGTGCTGGAATAAATGAAGGTTATCTCACTCATGTGTTGAGATATACAATCAAGCGTTTGGTGTCTAGCATGACATGTTCCTTGGGCAGCAGACTGTGGGTCTGAAGATGTAGTGAAAAGTCTGAGGACTATATAATAACTCCCGGGATACGCCCTAAATCACTGAGGTTCATGGGGTGGAAATCAGCTCTTGACAAATTGACAAAAAGAGACACCAGGTGAAAATTATACTTTGTGTCAAATTTGCTCTTAATTTGTTTTATACAGCACACCCATTGACTGAGATGCAAATTGTAACTTCACAGACATCGCAGACTGTGTGTCTGTCTCCACTGACAAAACCAACCCGCATGGTATGGCTGGCAGCCTTTCCTGGGCTAATTCTAGTGCTTAAGTAATTAAAAAAGGCAAAAAGAGAGACTTTAAATGATTAGTCATTTGATGGGCAGTCAGAAGAGCGTCATTGTTTCAACACGCTTTATCTGTAACATATATTAACTGTACTTAAATAAGCTTATTCTAAGCCTTACAATTACAGGTTCTGCAAACTTAGCAGGGCAAGCATGACTATTTCAATATACCGCTGTGGAGCACAATCCTTTTAAACATGTAATTACCTATTTTATTAGGAACTGATTGGATTAAAATGAAGGCAGCAATAACCCAGAATATTTCCGCCCATTTGCAACGCTGGAAAGACCAAGATAGCAGTTCTTTTTCTTTCTTCTGGTCCAAGTTAATTAAATTCCCTTTAATTATAATTTTGCTAAAAAGCTGCACTTATGCTGTTATTATATATTTGGACATTTGAAATTAAAAAAGAAAAGGACCTTAACATCCTCTTTGAAGGAGAACTGAACTGTCAGCGAATTCAGGAAAAATTAATTATTTCAGCTTGATAAACCTTTTCATCTATTTGACTCCTTTTACAGAAAACCCAATTAATAATGTCAAACATGCTTTGCCTCTGGGGGCCGCGGGTGCTAATGAGGCTGTTTACTGTAGAGTGGCTGTGGAATGAACTTCATGGAGAGATGCTGTAATCATGCCACACCTGTCAACTGGCACTCTCATTATCTGCTCACAAGGGCAATCCTCGCCGTGTCAGGAGCCGCTTCCGAAGAACTAACAACTGCCTGGGGAAGCCTGCAGGACTGTCCGCCAGTGGATGAGTCATTTAATTAGCCATGAGAGGAGCACCAATGAATCCCTAATGTTCACTTGCACCAGTCCGGCTAATGCAGTGCCATATATGCACATGTAACATGTATGTGATAAAAGTTTACATATATATATATATGTAACGGATTTTCTGGACTGGCCTGACCCACCCAATCTCACATTGGCCCCTGTGGTCTAACCAGTCCCCATTACAGTGTGATGTCTGGTGGTGCACCTGTTGGCAACAGGACTCCTGAGTCTCCCGCATGATGGTGTTTGGGGATTGCCAACCCAGACAGGCAACTGAGGTAGTGTGCTTGAGTCCTACCTAGATCCAGTGCAGCGTCTCCACCTCATCAGGATCCCAGCGTGAGCTTGTGGATGGTCCTGGTGAGGAACTCCTCTGTGGTGCAACCCCCTGCGTAATCACTCCACACTTACACACGAGGGTATCTTTCAACGGGAACATCTTTATTGTTGGATGTGGCCAGCTGCCCTCCACACTAGGTGTATTTAGCCACACATGATTGTCCAGCAGCTTCCCTCTGAAAGGTATATTCCTCCTTGATTAGGGATTCCCTCTCCCCGTAGGGATATCTACCCTGTGCCAGGTCCCTGGTCACAGTCTCATTATTCCGAGGCGTATAACATAATTACTCTTACAGCCTAGCAACAACTTCTGAGCTCCTCTAACCACTCGTTCTACTACCTAACTTTTTATCAGTGCTCGGCCTCATCCAACAATGTTCCAAGCCACTCTCCTTATCTTGCCCAGGATCTCCTTGAGGCTGGATATGTGTATGCCTACACGTGACACACTCCTCACACGTGTGGGAACCCTAACCTGACACACTCCTCACACGTGTGGGAAACCCAAACCCTTACCTGACACACTCCTTACACGTGTGGGAAACCCTTACCTGACACACTCCTTACACGTGTGGGAAACCCTAACCTGACACACTCCTCACACATGTGGGAAACCCTAAACTTACACACTCCTCACACGTGTGGGAAACCCTAACCTGACACACTCCTCACACGTGTGGGAACCCTAAACTTACACACTCCTCACACATTTGCAAAACCCAAACCCTAACAGTTGTTAAGGTCACCCCTGCTCACATGGAGTAGTTTAGGTCTCAGAAATACTCACCTTGTTTATTCTTCCTAAATCAGATTAATTTCTTAGCCGTTGGATGATCAGAAAGTAAAATAATTTATTTTCATGAAATCATTTCAATCATCCTGTGTAATACTCATTAAAAAACACAATTAAGATTATGTTAAGAGTAGACTTACTAAATGTACTGGTGGATGCACTCAATCTGTGTGTGACCCTCCACTATCCATGCTGGTGCCAAACTATTTGTAAGCACTAAAGTGTAAATAAAGTATTTCTTTCTAATCTGTACTTTGTGTTATCTCTATTCTTTCATGCCCACACACCTGATACGCCTTCCGTTCCTTCCCTTACCTTTCCTGGAATTCCCTATTAGTGTCTGTTATAATACAACTATAAATAGTGTTCTCTGGTACTAAAAAAAGATAATATACATTCAATGCCTGGGGAACAATAACAGGCAATGTGTTTGTTTCTATAGCATAGCCTCCCAGCGCTATGTCTTTTCCTGGGCCCTGCCAATGTAAACCCTGTTAAGTGCAGTCAGTGGATGGGATCATTCCTTCCTAAGGCCTTGTGTGCTTTTGCAGACTTGGACAATTATCCAAGGGCGGGCCTTAGCAACAGCCAGAGAGTGCCAACCTGAGGGGTGGGTACTGATTGGACCACACACTGGATGTGACGAAGTATTTTACGAAACGCGTAGGAGGTGCGCATTATTGCGTTGTTCCAGATTTTCATTGTGGACTCTATCACACACTGCGTTCAGTGTCCCTATACGGACACACGCACCCGCTGTTACTCTACACCGCCGGAACGTCCGAGACTCGACGGAGTCGCTGTGACCTCATCAAAGGTTTCCCCGGAAGTCTGACACCAGGATCTAAACAGACCAGCGCCGGCGCTGTGACATCTTTGGATCCAGATAGATGTTAAAGGCCGGATTGAGAGACCATTGACAACAGTCTGGGAGATAAGGATTCCATCTCCTCACGTGGCCCAGAGCTGACCGGGTTGTGGGAGATAAGGATTCCATCTCCTCACGTGGCCCAGATCTGACCGGGCTGTGGGAGATAAGGATTCCATCTCCTCACGTGGCCCAGATCTGACCGGGCTGTGGGAGATAAGGATTCCATCTCCTCACGTGGCCCAGATCTGACCGGGTTGTGGGAGATAAGGATTCCATCTCCTCACGTGGCCCAGATCTGACCGGGCTATGGGAGATAAGGATTCCATCTCCTCACGTGGCCCAGATCTGACCGGGTTGTGGGAGATAAGGATTCCATCTCCTCACGTGGCCCAGATCTGACCGGGCTGTGGGAGATAAGGATTCCATCTCCTCACGTGGCCCAGATCTGACCGGGTTGTGGGAGATAAGGATTCCATCTCCTCACGTGGCCCAGATCTGACCGGGTTGTGGGAGATAAGGATTCCATCTCCTCACGTGGCCCAGATCTGACCGGGTTGTGGGAGATAAGGATTCCATCTCCTCACGTGGCCCAGATCTGACCGGGTTGTGGGAGATAAGGATTCCATGTCATCACGTGGCCCAGATCTGACCGGGTTGTGGGAGATAAGGATTCCATCTCCTCACGTGGCCCAGATCTGACCGGGTTGTGGGAGATAAGGATTCCATCTCCTCACGTGGCCCAGATCTGACCGGGCTGTGGGAGATAAGGATTCCATCTCCTCACGTGGCCCAGAGCTGACCGGGTTGTGGGAGATAAGGATTCCATGTCATCACGTGGCCCAGATCTGACCGGGTTGTGGGAGATAAGGATTCCATCTCCTCACGTGGCCCAGATCTGACCGGGCTGTGGGAGATAAGGATTCCATCTCCTCACGTGGCCCAGATCTGACCGGGTTGTGGGAGATAAGGATTCCATCTCCTCACGTGGCCCAGATCTGACCGGGCTGGTGCAGAAGAGCGGGGGATGTGGTAACATGTCCCTAACATGTTCTGTCTATAACATGTTATACTGATTTACGTGCGCTACTTACCTGCTGAAACACTTTCACATTATATCTAAATAATACACTATGAGGTTTTGCGCTGTTTTTTGTTTTGTTTTTGCTACCAGTGTTATGGTTTGTGGAGCCATTCCATGAAATCTACAGCAGCAGCCTCCAAGTTTAACCCACTGAGTAACAGGTTTAATTATACTTGTTTTTTCACATTATATCCACCACTAAAATCACATAAGTAGATAAGTTCTTTATGTATACACTTTGAATCACATTGTTAATTTCACTATATCTAGAGCGCGGTTCACATTCACTTATATTTCCCTCACATCCAGTGTGTGGCCCAATCAGTATCCAGATCTGGTTTGTTATGAGTCAGAGTTACAGCCACACCCCAAAGGATATAAATACTGGCACGTTCCTAAATTGTGGGTGGTCCTTGTCATTCTCTCTCCTCCCTCTGTGGAGTGAGGAACATCTGCCCTCCATCTCACAAGGAGATGTGAGGAGAGGTCCAACAGGCCTGACCTGGGCCTAAAGCCTGAATCAGGGCTCAGTAAGCAGGGAAGCAGGTTATGTCTCTGTAATAAGATCTGCCAGCAATAAAGACAAGAAAATAGAAATGATGTGTGATTCACTATCTACCAAAGAAGAATAGGTGTCAGTATGGGCCCTCCCCTGCCATCACAGAGGGTCCATTCTGACAGGAGGCGCTGCACCAAGCAAGAACAAAGGTAACCTGTGATCCTGTCCTGTTTCTCCCCACAATATTGGGGAGCACTCAGCCCTCCTGTTTGCCAACAGGTACAGCCCAACCCCTAGTAAAGTCGCTGAAGAAGCATACCCCCCAAATCTCACTTATGGGGGGGGGGGGGTACAATGGCTACATTTCATTCAGAGTACAGCGGATGCCATACAAGGGAACAAACTCAATGACAGGTTAGTGCAAAGTACATAGAAGCAGGAGGCTGGGAATATCCGGCCGGGTTAGGCACACGTGGCTGTAGTGTAGGTCGGAATCTTTATGCTGTTGGTGTCCAGGGCTTGTTATGTGCAGGCAATGTCCAGATATGGGAAAGTGAGGATGAGGGATGGGGGGGGTGTGAAAGGGTACCGAACAGAGAAGGGGGGGGTGGGAAAGTGATATATGGGGGATAGGGGGGGGATGGGTGAAAGGGTACCGAACAGAGAAGGGGGGGTGGGAAAGTGATATATGGGGGATAGGGGGGGGGGGGTGAAAGGGTACAGAACAGAGAGGGGGTGGAAAGTGATATATGGGGGGGGGGGGGTGAAAGGGTACAGAACAGAGAAGGGGGTGGGAAAGTGATATATGGGGGATAGGGGGGGTGAAATGGTATAGAACAGAGAGGGGGGTGGAAAGTGATATATGGGGGGGTGAAAGGGTACAGAACAGAGAAGGGGGGGTGGGAAAGTGATATATGGGGGGTAGGGGGGGGTGAAAGGGTACCGAACAGAGAAGGGGGGGTGGGAAATTGATATATGGGGGATAGGGGGGGGGGATGAAAGGGTACAGAACAGAGAGGGGGGTGGAAAGTGATATATGGGGGATCGGGGGTGAAAGGGTACAGAACAGAGAAGGGGGGGTGGGAAAGTGATATATGGGGGATAGGGGGGGGTGAAAGGGTACAGAACAGAGAAGGGGGGGTGGGAAAGTGATATATGGGGGATAGGGGGGGGTGAAAGGGTACAGAACAGAGAAGGGGGGGTGGGAAAGTGATATATGGGGGATGGGGGGGTGAAAGGGTACTCAAGTCAACTCACCCCTGTCGTCGTTGGCAGGTACTGATCCCAAGCCTGGGACCGATGGTACCATCGTTGTAGGCCGGACCGGCCGCAGTAGGGCACACGGGCCCACAGCAGGGTCCACAGTATATGAGGCAATCAGCCCGTTGTCCTCAGCTTCACTTGAGTGGTCCGCCGGCTGGTGCATCACCACGGCTGATTGGTTACTGCCATCAGTAGAAGAGGATGGGGTTAGAGACACCTTACCCTCCTTTGGTTCCATCATCTGTGGTTCCGTAGACAGCAATAGCAGGGGCTGCACGAACTGTGCTCCGCAGCAGGCACTCTTGGGTCCCAAGGTCAGTTCTCCATCTGGAAAGTCACATTGGCTACAGAAACATCGTACGCACCCCTGCCTGTCCACTTTTGCCGCCAGAAATGCTATTGGTAGATGATAGGGGTCAAAGTTCATACCGCTATACTTAATCAATTCTTTTTATAAGCAAGGGCACAAAAGATAGGGCACTTTCACCCCTCTTACTCGCCAAACTCTATATAACTGAGGTTGCGGTTTGCGACATCCTGTACCTCCCTGATGGGGAACAAAAGTTGTTGACTGAGGCTCACTGTGCTCCCTCCCCCTGGTAGAATCTAGAGAAGGGGCACGCTCTATCAGGGAGTGATTCTGTTCTGAGACACTGACATCACGGGGGTGGGGCTCGGGTTTTCGCGCCAGACCCGGGCAGATTACTGCAAAGCATTGTGGCGCAGCCTGGCCGCCATTAGCACGAGCGCTCTCCTGGCTTGGCGGGAGACGCCATTTTAGGTGTGACTCATTATTAGCATCCCCGCTTGAGGGGCCCAACGAAATTGCGAAGTCAGGATAGATAATTGGGCACCCATTGGTCGGACCCTCGGGCAGATTTAGGAATTGGGGGCCATCTTCCTCACATGGCATGGCCCACATTTATTATCATGGCGCTCCATTGACAGAGGGAATCATACCTTTGCCCTATGACCCATGCTTGCGCCAGTCCAGGGAGTTTGCGAACATGCTCCTGGATGTCTAACACGAATGCACGAGCAGGAACTCCGCCTACAGCGACCAGGCGGTTGGGGTTTGGGCTAATCTTGGTGGCCCATGCGTGAACCTCCTGCCTTGAGAGCACCCATAGTGGAAAATAGGATAGGGCACCCCAGGTCTGAGATCTCAGCAGCGCCTCCAAATGTAACACAGTTTCCCCCCCCCCCCCAATCACAGATAGGGACCATGTGGGGAAATCTACATATGTTACCAGTGTGGTGCAATACCTGATAGGCTCACAGGAGGCCTGAACCTCCGCCACTGAGAGCCTGGGGTGTATACTGGAACGTACTGCTTACAGCGCCTCCACCTATGCAGGGATTCTAGTGTGTAGAATAACCCCTTACACAGGAACCACATACAGTACGTACTTACACCAGGGTGCGGATAAAACAATTTACTCTATGCACTACAACATAACACATCACAATACATCAACAATAGCATCACAGCAGTGTCACCCTGTAACCTAGCCTCACTGGGCCTCAACCCCACCACCATCCACCCGAGTTTCTCAAAAGTCCCACAACCCCAACCAAGTGTGGAACAGCGCTGCCCACTAATATGAGGTGTGTAGTTGGTGCACTTGGTGACTTGATGGTACCTGCCGGGTGTGTCCACACCCGGGCGCACAGAGGCTGAACTTGGCTGATGGATCCGAAAGCGTGATCCATGATGCTTCCGCTCTTGATGCGTGGGGTGGCGTCCTGCCAGACAATCCCACCAGGAAGATAGTCTCTATCTTGAGTGATGTCTGCGTCCAGACACAATTGTCATGGGGCTCGCAGCACTGCAGCTGTGTCCCTGAACTTAACAAATAACTAATGGGGCAGAGCACCTACCTAGGGCCTGTCCCTGTCGCAACCACAATCTATGGTATGGCTCAGGGCCTGTCTGGGGCCTAGGAGGGTAACCTGGCCTATTATGCAAGGGCTACTGCTCCCTACACACTCCCTTCCCTAACCTGCTCCCAGCTCTGACTCTCTCATGTGCTTCCCAGTCTGCTTCCTGACTGCACACAACAATGTATCCAATTCCCTGCTGCAGAGAATCTGTAAGTCTTAGTGGCTGGAATGCAGCATGTGATCTGGATGAAAGTGCAGTCCCCAGAGGCTGCTGGGAATTGTAGTCCACTCAGGACCTCTTTAACATTGGGGCCGCGTGCTCTATGTGTAATGGCCGCCGCGAGCTCTACACTGGCGACACACTTTATTCGAGCTCGGCTAGTCCCACGAATTCGGGTATACCCGGGTGTATTGAGGTTTGTGACTGTTTTCTGCCCGAGTGCATTGAGGTATTTTCCAAGCAGGGATTGAAGCATTTTATTCCTGCTGGCTGCAATACTGCACAGTATATATATATATACTAGTTACAATTCATGAATTTATGCCATCTGGTAGACACGCGCAGCATTGCAGCCTATTAAATCCTAATCATTATCATTTAACAGATCAGCCGCCCGTCAGCCAGGCATGAACCCAGGCTGGGAAGGCAAACGCAACGGGGCTTGTCAGAGGTGAGGAGCGGCGCATTCCAGGTATCTGCCAGGTACATACCGGGTATTTGCTCGAATAAAGTGTGTCGGTGCAGTATCTGCGCCTGTGTGAACCTGTAATGGCCGCCGCTCTCTCTGGCACTCATGCGCAAAGCCCTTACTTGGCTGCCTGCCTTCTGCGCATGCATGCGCAACTTAAAATGGCGGCCCCCGCTACCCGGAGGCGCCGCGGAGCCTCCCGAGCATCGGAGCGCTCTCTGCTCTGGCCCCCAGCTTTGCGGACACCCGGCGGATCCGTCGCTGACTCCAGCGGTACCCGCGACCGCGCTCAAGGCAAGAAGGGGGGGTCTCTGGGAGCCCAAGGGGACCGGGGCTACACATACATCTTACTGTGTGTGGTCTGACCACAGCCGTGTTCTTCAAGGTGTTTATTCTCTACCCTGTACAGGGGAGGCGGACTCTCGCTGTGCAACCTCCGTACTAAAACACCCGTGGAAATAAAGCGTGGTTACATATTTATAAAACAGGGTAATATATTCACTGTCACAATGGTTTCAACTAAATCCAGTCTGAGAAGAAGTACAGAAAAGAAAAATACATATTAATCATTAGCATTCCCCAAATTATAGTATTTTACTGTATTTGACCTTTTTAAACACAAATACTTCCTTTGCCAAATCTCCCGTTTATTAAGATGTGATATACGAGAGTCGTGAAAAATGGGACAGCGGGAGGATTCTGGGTTATAAAACTCATGGTAAATGCAGATCAGTGTTCCTGGGTAACGCTGGCCTTAAAATGCACGACTTGAAGTTTTAATATTGTTCAGCAATGAGATATGTCCGTTCCTTTCCATCCCGACAATAAATTACACTGCCGGTTTCTTCTAAAACTGATCCGTTAATCTCCCAGGATGAAAGCGTTCGAATTGCGCACATTTGTGCAGATCCGTCAGCTCTCCAGCCAAGATAAGATGCACCGTAAAAAGATGCCTGGACCTACATATTAGGAGAGTCCATGGACGGGGCGAGAAACATCTGGACCGGTACCAGGATCAGAGAAACACTGGAGATTCGCTGACACCAGAAGAAGCCTTTTATCCTCAGCATCAACATATCCCGGTATTCTGCCCCTATCTCCCATGTGTATAAGATTCTGATTTGCGTAGAGTATATATTATTTTGGGGGGGAGTATACATATTATGATGGATGGAGTGTATATATATATATATATATATATATATATATATATATATTATGGAGGGAGTATATATATATATATATATATATATATTATGATGGGGGAGTATATATATTATGGAGGGAATATATATATTATGACTTTTGCTCTCCCCCCCCCCCCACCCCCAGTATCCCTCCCACTCCCAACCTTTCTTTGACACTGTCCCCTGGCTTCAAACACATTTAACACCCTACTTTATCTACAGTAAATATCTGGGCTTTTTTTCCCCCTCTCTCTACACTGCTTTAGCCATTGAATCCTTTGTATATCAGTATTGCTTGACCTGAAGAAGAGAGGAGAACTCTCGAAAGCTTGTCCTATGACATAAATTGTTAGTCCAATAAAAAAGGTATCACCTAATACTGAAGAACTCATTTATTCTGCACTATATATATATATATATATATATATATATATATATATACACATATACATATATATATACACATATACTCGCGCCATCATAATATATATTCCCTCCATAATATACTACACATATATATATATATATATATATATATATATATATATATATATATATATATATATATATATATATATATATATATATATATATATATATATATATATAATGGAGGGAATATATATATTATGATGGCACGAGTATGTATATATATATATGTAACGGATTTTCTGGCCTAGCCTGACCCACCCAATCTCACATTGGCCCCTGTGGTCTAACCAGTCCCCATTACATGATCGTGTCTGGTGGTGCACCTGTTGGCAACAGGACTCCTGAGTCTCCCGCATGATGTTGTGTGGGGAATGCCAACCCAGACAGGCAGCTGAGGTAGTGTGTGCGAGTCCTACCTATATCCAGTGCAGCGCCTCCACCTCATCAGGATCTCTGCGTCCGCAAGGAGATGGTTCTGATGAGGAACTCCTTCTTGGTGGTGTCTTCCCCTGCTGAGTAACTCCAGACTCACACAGTGAAGTGTCTTTATGCAAGGTCATTCTTTATTGTACGTTCAGGCAAACTGCCCCTCATAGTGGTTATACTCAGCCGCTCATCTTGGCGTGTGACCCCTTCAAAGGTACACCCTCCCAATGGAGAGGGATCCCCTCTCCCCTCAGGGAGATCACCCCTGTGCCAGATCCCTGGACACAGTATGGCGTTGACAGCTTGATGCTGATTGATATAGAATGGGGCCACTAGTTACAGCCTAGTGGGCCTCTTTCCCCCAGGTCTCAACGCAGACCTGCTCCTACTCCAACACACTAACTTTGAGCAGTGCTGTGCCTTATATTTCCAGGGGGCAGGAACATCTCTGATGTCACTAACGGTGGACTCAGAGTATGTAGCCCCTCCCATCCACACATAGGGCACCTCACCAGGGTGTGAGGGCAAACCTGCTGGCATTGTGAGGGGATTACTGCTGGCATTCCTGTTACTTACCAGGCCTTTCTGCCAGCAGGAGGGATAACTGCAGACCATTTTACAGCATGGCTACATTCTCCCCCTGGTGAATTTCAATGACCCGTCTGGGACCTAAATTTATGTACCTTCTCCGGGAAACACTGCAAAATGTAACATAATTATTACAACATTATTAAATTCACAGTAATTGTATAAATGGTATCACACAAAGCACTTCCTGACCAGCAGGGCACTAACTCACGCAACATCTGTCCTGTGCCCCTTAATAGTAGTGACGAGGATCGGGTTTCTTTACTTCCCGACCCCCCATATCCAGGACCATTATGCTATATTCACGCGGTAACCCACTTTCTGGTCTATATACGGCTTTGTGCATATAAATGCTCCGCCCTATACTCCATACTCGCATGAGTTGCGCAATTCTTTCTTCAGCCTTGCGCCCAGTAATGGCACCACCCTTATTTACCATGTACTGTTCAATTGTCTCCCTTAGCCACCTGTCCCTGTTGTCCTCAATTTCCTGCATGAGGAGTTCAGGAACATAAGGATATTCCAGGCCATGGGAATTCTTATATTTTGTTATAATGGCCCTCTCCGCCCTACTGGCCCAGATCAACCTTGTGTTGCCCGCTTTCCTGGTAGCAACCATGATAGGGGTTCGTCTGGTTCCACAGGATCCGTTAATCTACTGGGACCCATGGGCTCTATGATATCATGACGGATCTGGTACCACCGTTCCTGCATCTCCCTTTTCCGCTCTTCTTCAGTGAACTCCCCTCGGGCCCACCAATAGTCAACTACACCCTCCTTCTCTAACAGGAACCGAGTGCGGTCTAACCACACCTCGTAACCCTCGAATAACGGGGCCCACCACCGGGTCTCCCTAATCTCTTCTGGGGCAGACTATCGAATCTCCCTCCTCTGGTTCCCCCCAGGAAGACACCCCGGATGTCCCGGTAGATCGGGAATTAGGCCGTCCCACTCTCTTGGGCCTAGTCACGAGAGTCACACTCACTATACTAGGGCAATCGCTGGATACTGATACTTCCCGTGAATACCCTCCGCCCACCGACCCATCATCAGAAGTGAAACTTTCCAGTCTCTCCCCAGTCCGTTCTTCGGAGGTACCCTGGGGCCCTCCAGACATCCCCAAACTTGAATAGGACCCCCGGGAAAACGTGACCGGGACTGGGGCTTTAGCTAGGGCATGGGGTTGGGCATAAGGGCAGACAGTGGGTATCAGCGGGGTTCCGACCCGCTCTCTACCACTGAATTGTCCGGAGTTACTGCAAGGGCTCTCCGATGGGCGGGTCTCACCGCTCTCCTTTCTCAATGTCTGCCAACTCTTCTTCGGTCCAGGCGATCGGAAAGTACTGCCCGATCGGAGAGGCACGGTCATCTCTTCGGTTGTTCCGCCACGCCCGCCGGAAGTGACGTCATCGACGAGACTGGATGCTCCGCCATCTTGGGATGGGTCCCCAAGCGGGACCTCTTCCTCCAATACGACATCCGGCAGCTCCGCTGTTCTCGGTCGCACCGCCTGGGCCTGGTACCGCCCTTTCTCCGTCGATGTCGCCTTCGGAGCCTGGTAAGAACAAGGACTGCTCTTACCGCTCCTGGGAGTTGGTGTGGATCGACCCTCACCACTGGAACCACCAGCCCCCGGAACTGGGGGACTCCGTCTCTCGGTCTTCCGCGGCACTGGTGACACTCGGCTCTTCTTACCGCTAGCTCCGGTAAGTGGCACTTTCCTTCCATTACCGCCACAGGAGTTTGTTGGTTGTCGAGTCACTACTGCGGACGACACCACGGGCTCCTCATGAGAGGAATCCAATTCTATCTTGCTTGGGGGCACCCCTCGGGGTGACCGCCGCTTAGGTTCTCGACCGGCACACCGGCCGATAGTTTCCTTTTCCTCGGGCTCAGTTTTGGCAACCGGCCCCGTTCCCCATTCTCCGGGATCCGCAGCTTCCCTCCATAGCACGCCGGGGAGCTCGGCTGACAGCATAGCCGCATCTCCTACTGCTTCGACGGCCTGGATGGGTACGAAAGTAGGCATGGGCCACATGTACTGGAGGCCACATTGCGGGCAGCGTGCAGCTGTACCCACGGCGCCACCGGGTAGTCTGCACTGTAAGCAGAGGCACGCCACTGTCTCAGTACCCGCCACCCGAATCACCAGGAAGCCTCCTGGGGCCGAGTAGGGTTGGGTAGACACCATAGCATTTTCTTCCTGCATACAGGCCATAGTCACGGTAGGAGGTACTCGCAGCAGTGGTCTGTTCAGAGTACTGGCTCCTCGTGACTGACGAGCAGGGGTTGAGTTGCCAACCACTCCCTTGACTAGCTCCACCCTCATCTGACAGAGCTGGAAACCACCCCCACTTGTGGAGATTAGTGCTGTACTTTTCACAGTCCTGGGGGGCACGGCTTCGGGTTTCGCGCCACCACTCCCAGAGCACCACTCCTTATTTGGCGCCATCCCCGGCCAAGTTCTCTCAGACTCTTTGTCTTTTCCTCCACCGGCAGCACTAATTACAGGAACTACTTTCTGTAAGGGTGCGGCCGGCTCACCAGCTCCTCGCTCAGCTGAATCCGTTCCCACTGGGCATAACTGGAACCCACTCCCCCTGGTTGAGATTAGGGGGAGGTCCCACAGGTTGATCGGGTGACCCAGCACTGGGGCTGAGTTAGTCATTGTCCATGAGGGCGCGGCTGCAGCTTTCGCGCCATACCCCCCATCAGGGCAGGGTTTTCCTGTTGGCGCCAATCCTGGCCAACTTTCTGCAAGTCCCGCATTTGCAGAATTTTCTGCAATTGATCCACGCGGTTTCCCAGGGAAGCGGGAGTCGCCATTTTGGTTGGCACTGTCAGTCTCTTTGAAGGTTGAGGTAGCGTTTAACTGTTTGTATGCTGACTGACAGGCAACTTCATCATATTCTCCACATATCACTGTAATGTCCTCCTCAATGTCCTCAGGGGTAGTAACCCTAGGTCCTAGGCAGGACCAAAACGGTGCTGCCACAGCTTTCGTGCCGCTCCACAACTGGCTTGCCAAAGTCACATCAGTAGCTTGCTCTTCAGCGGAACGCACACTACATGCACTCCCTCCATCTTCCTCCGTCCGCCATTTTGGACCTTCCGCACCACGCGGATCCTCCATTCTTGCGGTCGCCATTTGGTTGCTGTATTTACTGTGATTGTACATGGAGCTCCTCTCTGCGGGGCAGCTGCCACACCGGTACAATAAAGATTGCCTTGATGCACCACCTTGTGTACTTAATGTAGGCTGGACTCGTGTTTGCACTACCTCAGGCTAGGCTCACTTTCTCTGTGTCTGCTGTATCTCCTTCCTCCCAGTCTGTGCTCCCTTCGGTAAGTGGTCTGGAATGGGCTAGAGTACTCTGGCTCTTCCATGCAGTACTTGGGCGTCTACCTACTGTTGGCTAGCCTAGCGCAGACCCTGTCCAGAATCCCTGACCTCGTTAACAGGCTATCCCTTCAGGCATCCTACCAACTAGCACTACCTCAAGGTGACTAGAACAGCTATAGCCACTCTCCAAACCCCCAACTCCTTTCAGGCCCCTAGGTCGTCCCTGCGAACTGACAATACTCCATCAGCCCCCTGACTACCCCGAGGCTCCGTCCCAATGCAGCACAACGTGGCAGCATACACTCTCCCTGTTTCCAAGTGTGCCTAACAAAAGCCTGTCCTGTTGACAGGTCTAGTTATCTCAGCAGCGCCTCCAAATGTAACGGATTTTCTGGCCTAGCCTGACCCACCCAATCTCACATTGGCCCCTGTGGTCTAACCAGTCCCCATTACATGGTCGTGTCTGGTGGTGCACCTGTTGGCCACAGGACTCCTGAGTCTCCCTCATGATGTTGTGTGGGGAATGCCAACCCAGACAGGCAGCCGAGGTAGTGTGTGCGTAGTGTTTTGGTCACGTGCAGCGCCTCCACCTCATCAGGATCTCTGCGTCCGCAAGGAGATGGTTCTGATGAGGAACTCCTTCTTGGTGGTGTCTTCCCCTGCTGAGTAACTCCAGACTCACACAGTGAAGTGTCTTTATGCAAGGTCATTCTTTATTGTACGTTCAGGCAAACTGCCCCTCATAGTGGTTATACTCAGTCGCTCATCTTGGCATGTGACCCCTTCAAAGGTACACCCTCCCAATGGAGAGGGATCCCCTCTCCCCTCAGGGAGATCACCCCTGTGCCAGGTCCCTGGACACAGTATGGCGTTGACAGCTTGATGCTGATTGATATAGAATGGGGCCACTAGTTACAGCCTAGTGGGCCTCTTTCCCCCAGGTCTCAACGCAGACCTGCTCCTACTCCAACACACTAACTTTGAGCAGTGCTGTGCCTTATATATCTCCAGGGGGCAGGCACATCTCTGATGTCACTAACGGTGAACTCAGAGTATGTAGCCCCTCCCATCCACACATAGGGCACCTCACCAGGGTGTGAGGGCAAACCTCCATGATTACTGCTGGCATCCCTGTTACTTACCAGGCCTTACTGCCAGCAGGAGGGATAACTGCAGACCATTTTACAGCATGGCTACATATATATATATATTAATTATGGAGGGAGGGTATATATTATGATGGGGGAATATATATATTATGATGGGGGAGTATATATATATTATGATGGGGGAGTATATATATAATGATGGGGGAGTATATATATATTATAGGGGGTATATGACACCTAGCTTCATAATTTTATTCAGTAATGAAAGTTCACACAAAATGTTACATTTACAATTGGAAGCAAACTTGGGGCCTCTCCCCCAATTAGCCTACCCGAGAACGCAAGAGGTTCAGCTCATGGAAACAATGAGTCTTGATTGACTTGAATCGCTAATGGTGAATTTGGGACAGTTTGTGTAATCTTCTTGGCAAAACTCAATGTACTTTGAAATATTTCATTGATCCAACTCTTGCAGTGTAGTTTAAATTGAAGAAAATCCTTATTTCGCCTACACATATATATTCCCCCCTTATATTTGATAAGTGTATTCTATATATGACAATATGTGCAATATGATGAGTATTTGACATCTTCCTTTTGTGTATTTCCACGCCCTTTCCTTTTTTCCTGTATTCTTTTCACTCCTTTTTGTTCTAACATTCTGTTAAATCCACAACTTTGAATTAGTTACCGACGTCCCTAAATTTGCTGCAAATTCTCTACTTCCCGGAGTCTAAAAAAGCACCTTTCTTTCAGACACTTGGGGCCTTATTCTATATACTGTGACGCTGCTACGCGGGGCGCTGTAGGGTGAAACTCCACGTAGAAATCTATAGGAATTTCAGCATATATGGAATTAGCCCCTAACTCCTTTATATGATTTAATAGCAGAACAGCCTCTTACACCGATTGCTACACACGCCATATAGTGCGCTGTCTGTTATCTGATAGCGGAGGCATTGAACGCATTAAAATGAATCCTAGGTTGGGTTTTAAGGAAACCTAAGCTTTTTATGCATTCTTACAGCCGCTGTAATCAAAAGCCACGTGAAAATGTCTAGGAAATGTTCTGACATGTTAATTGAAATGTAGCATCCAATCACTTTCAATTTATTGCAAATATCAAAGCTTTTGGGTTTTACTGTCAGTCTGTGTTGGTGAATAAGAAACTTATGAAGAACATATGTCTGGACGTGTCTGTGACATTGCAACATGAAAGCACTCCCGCTGCCTTACTTCTCCTTACTTCTCCCGCTGCCTTACTTCTCCCCGCTGCCTTACTTCTCCCGCTGCCTTACTTCTCCTTACTTCTCCCGCTGCGTTACTTCTCCCCGCTGCCTTACTTCTCCCCGCTGCCTTACTTCTCCCCGCTGCCTTACTTCTCCCCGCTGCCTTACTTCTCCCCGCTGCGTTACTTCTCCCCGCTGCGTTACTTCTCCCCGCTGCCTTACTTCTCCCCGCTGCCTTACTTCTCCCCGCTGCCTTACTTCTCCCCGCTGCCTTACTTCTCCCCGCTGCCTTACTTCTCCCCGCTGCCTTACTTCTCCCCGCTGCCTTACTTCTCCTTACTTCTCCCCGCTGCCTTACTTCTCCCCGCTGCCTTACTTCTCCTTACTTCTCCCCGCTGCCTTACTTCTCCCCGCTGCCTTACTTCTCCCGCTGCGTTACTTCTCCCCGCTGCCTTACTTCTCCCCGCTGCCTTACTTCTCCCCGCTGCCTTACTTCTCCCCGCTGCCTTACTTCTCCCCGCTGCGTTACTTCTCCCCGCTGCCTTACTTCTCCCCGCTGCCTTACTTCTCCCCGCTGCCTTACTTCTCCCCGCTGCCTTACTTCTCCCCGCTGCCTTACTTCTCCCCGCTGCCTTACTTCTCCCCGCTGCCTTACTTCTCCCCGCTGCCTTACTTCTCCTTACTTCTCCCCGCTGCCTTACTTCTCCCCGCTGCCTTACTTCTCCTTACTTCTCCCCGCTGCCTTACTTCTCCCCGCTGCCTTACTTCTCCCCGCTGCCTTACTTCTCCCCGCTGCCTTACTTCTCCTTACTTCTCCCCGCTGCCTTACTTCTCCCCGCTGCCTTACTTCTCCTTACTTCTCCCCGCTGCCTTACTTCTCCCCGCTGCCTTACTTCTCCCCGCTGCCTTACTTCTCCCCGCTGCCTTACTTCTCCCCGCTGCGTTACTTCTCCCCGCTGCCTTACTTCTCCTTACTTCTCCCCGCTGCCTTACTTCTCCCCGCTGCCTTACTTCTCCCCGCTGCGTTACTTCTCCCCGCTGCCTTACTTCTCCCCGCTGCCTTACTTCTCCCCGCTGCCTTACTTCTCCCCGCTGCCTTACTTCTCCCCGCTGCCTTACTTCTCCCCGCTGCCTTACTTCTCCTTACTTCTCCCCGCTGCCTTACTTCTCCCCGCTGCCTTACTTCTCCTTACTTCTCCCCGCTGCCTTACTTCTCCCCGCTGCCATACTTCTCCTTACTTCTCCCGCTGCCTTACTTCTCCCCGCTGCGTTACTTCTCCCCGCTGCCTTACTTCTCCCCGCTGCCTTACTTCTCCCCGCTGCCTTACTTCTCCCCACTGCCTTACTTCTCCCCACTGCCTTACTTCTCCCCACTGCCTTACTTCTCCCCGCTGCCTTACTTCTCCTTACTTCTCCCCGCTGCCTTACTTCTCCCCGCTGCCTTACTTCTCCTTACTTCTCCCCGCTGCCTTACTTCTCCCCACTGCCTTACTTCTCCCCACTGCCTTACTTCTCCCCGCTGCCTTACTTCTCCTTACTTCTCCCCGCTGCCTTACTTCTCCCCGCTGCCTTACTTCTCCTTACTTCTCCCCGCTACCTTACTTCTCCCCGCTGCCTTACTTCTCCTTACTTCTCCCCGCTGCCTTACTTCTCCTTATTTCTCCCCGCTGCCTTACTTCTCCTTACTTCTCCCCGCTGCCTTACTTCTCCCCGCTGCCTTACTTCTCCTTACTTCTCCCCGCTGCCTTACTTCTCCCCGCTGCCTTACTTCTCCCCACTGCCTTACTTCTCCCCGCTGCCTTACTTCTCCCCGCTGCCTTACTCCTCCTTACTTCTCCCCACTGCCTTACTTCTCCCCGCTGCCTTACTTCTCCCCGCTGCCTTACTTCTCCCCGCTGCCTTACTTCTCCCCGCTGCCTTACTTCTCCGCATAGAAAGCCCCCCCGCTGACTTACTTCTCCGCATAGAAAGCCCCCCGCTGCCTTACTTCTCCCCGCTGTCTTACTTCTCCCCGCTGCGTTACTTCTCCCCGCTGCGTTACTTCTCCGCATAGAAAGCCCCCCCGCTGCCTTACTTCTCCTTACTTCTCCCCGCTGCGTTACTTCTCCCCGCTGCCTTACTTCTCCTTACTTCTCCCCGCTGCCTTACTTCTCCCCGCTGCCTTACTTCTCCCCACTGCCTTACTTCTCCTTACTTCTCCCCGCTGCCTTACTTCTCCCCGCTGCCTTACTTCTCCCCGCTGCCTTACTTCTCCCCGCTGCCTTACTTCTCCCCGCTGCCTTACTTCTCCCCGCTGCCTTACTTCTCCCCGCCTTACTTCTCCCCGCTGCCTTACTTCTCCCCGCTGCCTTACTTCTCCCCGCTGCCTTACTTCTCCCCACTGCCTTACTTCTCCTTACTTCTCCCCGCTGCCTTACTTCTCCTTACTTCTTCCCGCTGCCTTACTTCTCCTTACTTCTTCCCGCTGCCTTACTTCTCCCCGCTGCCTTACTTCTCCTTACTTCTCCCCGCTGCCTTACTTCTCCCCACTGCCTTACTCCTCCCCGCTGCCTTACTTCTCCCCGCTGCCTTACTTCTCCGCATAGAAAGCCCCCCCGCTGCCTTACTTCTCCGCATAGAAAGCCCCCCCGCTGCCTTACTTCTCCGCATAGAAAGCCCCCCCGCTGCCTTACTTCTCCCCGCTGCCTTACTTCTCCCCGCTGCCTTACTTCTCCATACTTCTCCCGCTGCCTTACTTCTCCCCGCTGCCTTACTTCTCCTTACTTCTCCCCGCTGCCTTACTTCTCCCCGCTGCCTTACTTCTTCCCGCTGCCTTACTTCTCCCCGCTGCCTTACTTCTCCTTACTTCTCCCCGCTGCCTTACTTCTCCCCGCTGCCTTACTTCTCCCCGCTGCCTTACTTCTCCCCACTGCCTTACTTCTCCCCGCTGCCTTACTTCTCCCCGCTGCCTTACTTCTCCCCGCTGCCTTACTTCTCCCCGCTGCCTTACTTCTCCTTACTTCTCCCCGCTGCCTTACTTCTCCCCGCTGCCTTACTTCTCCCCGCTGCCTTACTTCTCCCCGCTGCCTTACTTCTCCATACTTCTCCCGCTGCCTTACTTCTCCCCGCTGCCTTACTTCTCCTTACTTCTCCCCGCTGCCTTACTTCTCCCCGCTGCCTTACTTCTCCTTACTTCTCCCCGCTGCGTTACTTCTCCCCGCTGCCTTACTTCTCCTTACTTCTCCCCGCTGCCTTACTTCTCCTTACTTCTCCCCGCTGCCTTACTTCTCCTTACTTCTCCCCGCTGCCTTACTTCTCCCCGCTGCCTTACTTCTCCTTACTTCTCCCCGCTGCCTTACTTCTCCCCGCTGCCTTACTTCTCCCCGCTGCCTTACTTCTCCCCGCTGCCTTACTCCTCCTTACTTCTCCCCGCTGCCTTACTTCTCCCCGCTGCCTTACTTCTCCTTACTTCTCCCCGCTGCCTTACTTCTCCCCGCTGCCTTACTTCTCCGCATAGAAAGCCCCCCCGCTGACTTACTTCTCCGCATAGAAAGCCCCCCGCTGCCTTACTTCTCCCCGCTGCCTTCTCCCCGCTGCGTTACTTCTCCCCGCTGCGTTACTTCTCCGCATAGAAAGCCCCCCCGCTGCCTTACTTCTCCTTACTTCTCCCCGCTGCGTTACTTCTCCCCGCTGCCTTACTTCTCCCCGCTGCCTTACTTCTCCCCGCTGCCTTACTTCTCCCCGCTGCCTTACTTCTCCTTACTTCTCCCCGCTGCCTTACTTCTCCCCGCTGCCTTACTTATCCCCGCTGCCTTACTTCTCCCCGCTTCCTTACTTCTCCCCGCTGCCTTACTTCTCCCCGCCTTACTTCTCCTTACTTCTCCCCGCTGCCTTACTTCTCCCCGCTGCCTTACTTCTCCCCGCTGCCTTACTTCTCCCCACTGCCTTACTTCTCCTTACTTCTCCCCGCTGCCTTACTTCTCCTTACTTCTTCCCGCTGCCTTACTTCTCCCCGCTGCCTTACTTCTCCTTACATCTCCCCGCTGCCTTACTTCTCCCCACTGCCTTACTCCTCCCCGCTGCCTTACTTCTCCCCGCTGCCTTACTTCTCCGCATAGAAAGCCCCCCCGCTGCCTTACTTCTCCGCATAGAAAGCCCCCCCGCTGCCTTACTTCTCCGCATAGAAAGCCCCCCCGCTGCCTTACTTCTCCCCGCTGCCTTACTTCTCCCCGCTGCCTTACTTCTCCATACTTCTCCCGCTGCCTTACTTCTCCCCGCTGCCTTACTTCTCCTTACTTTTCCCCGCTGCCTTACTTCTCCCCGCTGCCTTACTTCTTCCCGCTGCCTTACTTCTCCCCGCTGCCTTACTTCTCCTTACTTCTCCCCGCTGCCTTACTTCTCCCCGCTGCCTTACTTCTCCCCGCTGCCTTACTTCTCCTTACTTCTCCCCGCTGCCTTACTTCTCCCCGCTGCCTTACTTCTCCCCGCTGCCTTACTTCTCCCCGCTGCCTTACTTCTCCTTACTTCTCCCCGCTGCCTTACTTCTCCCCGCTGCCTTACTTCTCCCCGCTGCCTTACTTCTCCCCGCTGCCTTACTTCTCCATACTTCTCCCGCTGCCTTACTTCTCCCCGCTGCCTTACTTCTCCTTACTTCTCCCCGCTGCGTTACTTCTCCCCGCTGCCTTACTTCTCCTTACTTCTCCCCGCTGCCTTACTTCTCCCCGCTGCCTTACTTCTCCCCGCTGCCTTACTTCTCCTTACTTCTCCCCGCTGCCTTACTTCTCCCCGCTGCCTTACTTCTCCCCGCTGCCTTACTTCTCCCCGCTGCCTTACTTCTCCCCACTGCCTTACTTCTCCTTACTTCTCCCCGCTGCCTTTTTTCTCCTTACTTCTCCCCGCTGCCTTACTTCTCCCCGCTGCCTTACTTCTCCCCGCTGCCTTACTTCTCCTTACTTCTCCCCGCTGCCTTACTTCTCCCCGCTGCCTTACTTATCCCCGCTGCCTTACTTCTCCCCGCTTCCTTACTTCTCCCCGCTGCCTTACTTCTCCCCGCCTTACTTCTCCTTACTTCTCCCCGCTGCCTTACTTCTCCCCGCTGCCTTACTTCTCCCCGCTGCCTTACTTCTCCCCACTGCCTTACTTCTCCTTACTTCTCCCCGCTGCCTTACTTCTCCTTACTTCTTCCCGCTGCCTTACTTCTCCCCGCTGCCTTACTTCTCCTTACATCTCCCCGCTGCCTTACTTCTCCCCACTGCCTTACTCCTCCCCGCTGCCTTACTTCTCCCCGCTGCCTTACTTCTCCGCATAGAAAGCCCCCCCGCTGCCTTACTTCTCCGCATAGAAAGCCCCCCCGCTGCCTTACTTCTCCGCATAGAAAGCCCCCCCGCTGCCTTACTTCTCCCCGCTGCCTTACTTCTCCCCGCTGCCTTACTTCTCCATACTTCTCCCGCTGCCTTACTTCTCCCCGCTGCCTTACTTCTCCTTACTTCTCCCCGCTGCCTTACTTCTCCCCGCTGCCTTACTTCTTCCCGCTGCCTTACTTCTCCCCGCTGCCTTACTTCTCCTTACTTCTCCCCGCTGCCTTACTTCTCCCCGCTGCCTTACTTCTCCCCGCTGCCTTACTTCTCCTTACTTCTCCCCGCTGCCTTACTTCTCCCCGCTGCCTTACTTCTCCCCGCTGCCTTACTTCTCCCCGCTGCCTTACTTCTCCTTACTTCTCCCCGCTGCCTTACTTCTCCCCGCTGCCTTACTTCTCCCCGCTGCCTTACTTCTCCCCGCTGCCTTACTTCTCCATACTTCTCCCGCTGCCTTACTTCTCCCCGCTGCCTTACTTCTCCTTACTTCTCCCCGCTGCGTTACTTCTCCCCGCTGCCTTACTTCTCCTTACTTCTCCCCGCTGCCTTACTTCTCCCCGCTGCCTTACTTCTCCCCGCTGCCTTACTTCTCCTTACTTCTCCCCGCTGCCTTACTTCTCCCCGCTGCCTTACTTCTCCCCGCTGCCTTACTTCTCCCCGCTGCCTTACTTCTCCCCACTGCCTTACTTCTCCTTACTTCTCCCCGCTGCCTTACTTCTCCTTACTTCTCCCCGCTGCCTTACTTATCCTTACTTCTCCCCGCTGCCTTACTTCTCCCCGCTGCCTTACTTCTCCTTACTTCTCCCCGCTGCCTTACTTCTCCTTACTTCTCCCCGCTGCCTTACTTCTCCCCGCTGCCTTACTTCTCCTTACTTCTCCCCGCTGCCTTACTTCACCCCGCTGCCTTACTTCTCCCCGCTGCCTTACTTCTCCCCGCTGCCTTACTTCTCCCCGCTGCCTTACTTCTCCTTACTTCTCCCCGCTGCCTTACTTCTCCCCGCTGCCTTACTTCTCCTTACTTCTCCCCGCTGCCTTACTTCTCCCCGCTGCCTTACTTCTCCCCGCTGCCTTACTTCTCCTTACTTCTCCCCGCTGCCTTACTTCTCCCCGCTGCCTTACTTCTCCCCGCTGCCTTACTTCTCCTTACTTCTCCCCGCTGCCTTACTTCTCCCCGCTGCCTTACTTCTCCCCGCTGCCTTACTTCTCCTTACTTCTCCCCGCTGCCTTACTTCTCCCCGCTGCCTTACTTCTCCCCGCTGCCTTACTTCTCCCCGCTGCGTTACTTCTCCGCATAGAAAGCCCCCGCTGCCTTACTTCTCCTTACTTCTCCCCGCTGCCTTACTTCTCCTTACTTCTCCCCGCTGCCTTACTTCTCCCCGCTGCCTTACTTCTCCCCGCTGCCTTATTTCTCCTTACTTCTCCCGCTGCCTTACTTCTCCCCGCTGCCTTACTTCTCCCCGCTGCCTTACTTCTCCCGCTGCCTTACTTCTCCCCGCTGCCTTACTTCTCCCCGCTGCCTTACTTCTCCCACTGCCTTACTTCTTCCCGCTGCCTTACTTCTCCCCGCTGCCTTACTTCTCCCCTGCTGCCTTACTTCTCCTTACTTCTCCCCGCTGCCTTACTTCTCTTACTTCTCCCGCTGCCTTACTTCTCCTTACTTCTCCCCGCTGCCTTACTTCTCCCCGCTGCCCTTACTTCTCCTTACTTCTCCCCGCTGCCTTACTTCTCCCCGCTGCCTACTTCTCCTTACTTCTCCCCGCTGCCTTACTTCTCCCCGCTGCCTTACTTCTCCCCGCTGCCTTACTTCTCCGTTACTTCTCCCCCGCTGCCTTACTTCTCCCTGCTGCCTTACTTCTCCCCGCTGCCTTACTTCTCCTTACTTCTCCCCGCTGCCTTACTTCTCCCCGCTGCCTTACTTCTCCTTACTTCTCCCCGCTGCCTTACTTCTCCCCCGCTGCCTTACTTCTCCTTACTTCTCCCCGCTGCCTTACTTCTCCCCGCTGCCTTACTTCTCCCCGCTGCCTTACTTCTCCGCATAGAAAGCCCCCCGCTGCCTTACTTCTCCCCGCTGCCTTACTTCTCCCCCGCTGCGTTACTTCTCCGCATAGAAAGCCCCCCGCTGCCCTACTTCTCCTTACTTCTCCCCGCTGCGTTACTTCTCCCCGCTGCCTTACTTCTCCTTACTTCTCCCCGCTGCGTTACTTCTCCCCGCTGCCTTACTTCTCCCCGCTGCCTTACTTTCTCCCCGCTGCCTACTTCTCCTTACTTCTCCCCGCTGCCTTACTTCTCCCCCGCTGCCTTACTTCTCCTTACTTCTCCCCGCTGCCTTACTTCTCCCGCTGCCTTACTTCTCCCCGCTGCCTACTTCTCCCCACTGCCTTACTTCTCCTTACTTCTCCCCGCTGCGTTACTTCTCCCCCTGCTTACTTCTCCCGCTGCTTACTTCTCCCGCTGCCTTACTTCTCCCCGCTGCGTTACTTCTCCCCGCTGGTTACTTCTCCCCGCTGCCTTACTTCTCCTTACTTCTCCCCGCTGCGTTACTTCTCCCCGCTGCCTTACTTCTCCTACTCCCCCCGCTGCCTTACTTCTCCTTACTTCTCCCCGCTGCCTATCTTCTCCCCGCTGCCTTACTTCTCCCCGCTGCTTACTTCTCCCCGCTGCCTTACTTCTCCTTACTTCTCCCGCTGCCTTACTTCTCCCCGCTGCCTTACTTCTCCCGCTGCCTTACTTCTCGGCTTACTTCTCCCCGCTGCCTTACTTCTCCCCGCTGCCTTACTTCTCCTTACTCTCCCCGCTGCCTTACTTCTCCCCGCTGCCCTTACTTCTCCCCGCTGCTTACTTCTCCTTACTTCTCCCGCTGCCTTACTTCTCCCCGCTGCCTTACTTCTCCCCGCTGCCTTACTTCTCCCGTGCTGCCTTACTTCTCCGCTTACTTCTCCCCGCTGCCTTACTTCTCCCCGCTGCCTTACTTCTCCCGCTGCGTTACTTCTCCTCCGCTGCCTTACTTCTCCCCGCTGCCGTTACTTCTCCCCGCTGCCTTACTTCTCCTTACTTCTCCCACTGCCCTTACTTCTCCCCGCTGCCTTACTTCTCCCCGCTGCCTTACTTCTCCCCGCTGCCTTACTTCTCCTTACTTCTCCCGCTGCCTTACTTCTCCCCGCTGCCTTACTTCTCCCGCTGCCTTACTTCTCCCGCTGCCTTACTTCTCCCGCTGCCTTACTTCTCCCCGTGCCTTACTTCTCCCGCTGCCTTACTTCTCCCCGCTGCTTACTTCTCCTACTTCTCCCGCTGCCTTACTTCTCCCGCTGCCTTACTTCTCCCCGCTGCCTTACTTCTCCTTACTTCTCCCCAGCTGCCTTACTTCTCCCCGCTGCCTTACTTCTCCCCGCTGCCTTACTTCTCCCCGCTGCCCTTACTTCTCCTTACTTCTCCCTGCGCTTACTTCTCCCCGCTGCCTTACTTTCTCTCCCGCTGCCTTACTTCTCCTTACTTCTCCCGCTGCCGTTCTTCTCCCCGCTTGCTTACTTCTCCCCGCTGCCTTACTTCTCTTTACTTCTCCCCTGCCTTACTTCTCCCCGCTGCCTTACTTCTCCTTACTTCTCCCTGCTGCCTTACTTCTCCCCCTGCCTTACTTCTCCCGCTGCCTTACTTCTCCCCGCTGCCTACTTCTCGCTTACTTCTCCCCGGCTGCGTTACTTCTCCCCGCTGCCTTTACTTCTCCCCACTTCTCCCCGCTGCCTTACTT